>NC_056725.1:165777879-165902879 GCF_019279795.1 Protopterus annectens
GTTGCCTATATTGTGTAATAATCCATACTGTCACATGGTAATTGCACATGGCTGTACACATTTATGGCTGAGAATTGTCGACAACAATATCTACAATGTTTGGAAAATGTTGGCCTTGTAATGTCGACAATGGGACATGTAACTCCTCAATATAATGATGTAGCAAAATCCACACTGCAATGGATCCTGTCATTGCACAATCACAACAACAGGGCACTGATAACACACACACACACACACACACACACACACACACACACACACACACACACACACACACACACACACACACACACACACATTTACTAGTACTGAGTTTCAAACCCCTACCTGGCTATGTATTGCTATTATATTGTTATGCAGTTATTGTACGCACCACGGAGCTTACATGTTGGAGGGCTGTCCAAAGGTAACTTTGAAGGTGAGTGACATCAGCAACAGTGATAAAGGAGGTATAAGGTAAGTGTAGTACATGTAACTGTCCACAAAAGCAGGTGTCAAGGAAGACACACCCACATTCTCTTAGGGAATCACACACATTATCACAGTTGGCAGAGTCAGGACTAGAACTCCTACCTAACTAGTTTGCTATAGTACAGTATTATGCAATTATCACATGCACCACACAGCTTATCAGACTGATATATGGCCAAAGGGTTATTTCAAGGTGACTGACATCAGCAGGCGTGCTACAGTAGGGCAATGGGAGGTGTAGTGAGTGTGAATGACTTAAAAATCATTATTCTCCACAGACACACACGCACACACACACACACACACACACACACACACACACACACACACACACACACAGAAAAAAATTGCCAGTACTGAGATGCATGGGTTCATTGCTTCACAGGTGTGTAGTAGTTGACTGTGCCTGAAGGCTGTACAAGGCTAGGCAAAGGGAATGCCCTGGCATCAGGCCACATGACAATGGTCTCAAGTGTGGCTCAGGGGTGTAGTCCCTGAATTGGCCCACACAGATGGGTACTGTATTCACTATCCACTCATCTGGGTTACTATTGTGGGTGGCCAGTGCTGTGCAATGCTTGCCATGTATGTGATCTATATTCCATAACATGAACAGTGTCTGGGTTTTGCACATGTCCCATATACATGTTCTGTGATGTGTTGAAGTGTACTTGAGGTCTCTGGGGCATGTTGTATGGGCAGATTGTTATAATCTGAAGTGGCATTCCTGACCTCATTTGGTGAGACCTGGCTATGGAACTGAGGTTGTGCCTGCACCTACATTAATAACATGATACAGGTATTCAGTGGAGTTAGTGGAATCTGTCCATACAGGCCATGTGTATAAGGCATGGTATTCCCTTTGTGGGTTACATTTGCAGACTCTACAGTTGTTGCAGGCGTCCAGTGGGGAACATAGCAAAGGACCACTTAAGCATTTATTTGCCTATTGTAGGGATGGAACAGGGTGCCATGTCCTTTTACTTGCTGGATAACACACACTCAGTCAGGAGATTTTACACATCACAGTACATTCTGATGTCAGTGGCAGTGTTGTGGTCAACAGGCATGTAGTCCACTGCAATCACATCATGGTTATCTGTGGGAAATATGTAGGGAACTGCTAATATAGTGGTTGTTGCCTAACCAAGTGTGTTTGTGTATAGGACATGGGTGGAGAGTGTTCTTTGAGTAATACAGGGGTTGCCTATAGTGTTCACCGATCCATAATGTCACATGTAGGGCTATAGTTTGTCTACACCAGCCTCTCTGCTGTTTGACATCTGTTGTCCTTGTAAGGTGGACATTGTGACATATAGTAAGTATAATAATTTAGCAAAACTTATCCCACAATGCATCCTGTCATTACACAATCAAAGCAACCTCCACACAGGATACTGGTGACAGACACATACATACTTGCCAGTACTCAGATTCAACCCCCTATCTCGCTATGTATTGCTACTACAGTGTACCACATTTATCGCATGTGCCACAGAGTTTATTGGATGGAAGTTGTCTCAAGGTACTTCTAAGGTGAGGAACATCACCAGCCCTTGTAAATATTGGCATTGGGTGATGTAGTGGGTGAGAGATCTCAAAAATAATTTTACCCTAAGGGTGAGGTTCAAACCTCTATCTAACAACCTTCACATACCATTATGTTACACATTTACCCCATGGTTTAGGCTTCGCAACAGATACTTGTAAGGTAGATGGTATCTGCAGGACTGCTAAAGTCAGGATCTGAGATGTGTACTGGCTGAAAATGGGGCCAATATCTTTGAAGTACACACACAAACACTTGTCACAGATGATATTCAAACCCATAGCTGTGCAGTTACTGCTACTACATTATTCTGCACTTATGGCACGCACTACAGAACTTATAGGGCTAACCCTTCTCCAAATGTGTATCTCAAGGTAGATGACATCAACAGGCTTGCTAACATAGGGCAATGGGAGGTGTAGTGACTGTGAATGGCCTCAAAACATTACTCTCTGCACACATACAGAGTTTCACAGTTGCCATGTCTGGGATTAGAACTCCTACTTAACTAGTACATCACACTACAGCATTATGCAGTTGTTGCACACACCACAGATCTTACAAGGCTGAATCTTGTCCAAGGAGGCATTTCAAGGTGACTGATATCAGCAGACTTGCTAAAGTAGGGCAATGGGAGGTGTAGTGACTGTGAATGGCCTCAAAATACACACACACACACACACACACACACACACACACACACACACACACACACACACACACACACACACACACACACACACACACACACACACACACACAGTTTCACAGTTGCCATGTTTGGGAGTAAAACGCCTTCCTAACTAGTACATCACACTATGGCATTATGCAGGTATTGCATGTGCCACAGATCTTACAGAGCTGAATCTTGTCCAAGGTGGTATTTCAAGGTGACTCACATCAGCAGGCTTGCTAAAGTAGGGCAGTGGGAGGTGTAGTGACTGTGAATGGCCTCAAAAGCATTACTCTTTACACACACACACACACACACACACACACACACACACACACACACACACACACACACACACACACACACACACACACACACACACACACACACACAGTTGTCATGTCTGGATTACAACTCCCACCTAACTAGTACATCACACTACAGCATTACATAGTTATTGCACGCAATACAGAGCTTACAGGGCTGAACCTTGTCCAAGGAAGTATTTCACGGTGACTGATATCAGCAGACTTGCTAAGGTAGGACAATGGTAGGTGTAGTGACTGTGAATGGCTTCAAAAGCATTACTCTCTACACACACACAAAGTTTCACAGTTGCCATGTCTGGGATTAGAACTCCTACCTGATTAGTATGTTACACTACAACATTATGCAGTTATCACATGCACTACAGAGCTTATCAAGTCAGATGTTATCCAAAGATGTATTTCAAGGTGACTGACATCAGCAGGCTACCTAAACTAGGGCAATGAGGAGTGCAGTCTGTGTGAATGTGCATTAACCATTCCTCTGGAAACACACACACAACACTCAGTCACACATAACTTTACATTTGACAGGACTGGGTATATGACTACTAGATGAATAATGACTTGTACTGTCATGTTACAGTTATCACAAGCACCACAGACACTATAGTGCTGAGGGCTACCAGAATCAAATGTCTACAGTGATAGACATTGGTACATTATGTGATATTGGCCAATTGGATGTGTGGTGGGTGGGATAGGCCTCATGATGGGAAGCTCTTTGTCTCTGTCTGTCTCTCTCTTCCCCACATCTCTGTTTGTGTATGTTTGACCTATTATAGTGTGATGTCTTTGGATATATGTGTGTATTCCTATCCGATGTGTGTGCAAAGCATGAATGGTGTACAATGTGGTGTGTGTGCACAGAAATCTGTGACTGACAGATATGTATAGTCCACTACTGTTGCCAGACATGGGCTGCATTTCTCTAAGTGTGGGAGCATGCCCAATATGATCTTCTGTATTGAATGTGTGAATCCATTACAGGTAGGTTGTACTCCAGTGCAGGCATTTGTATTCTACACCTACAGCTAGCAACCTATTTCTGCAGGATATCTGTAGATTGGTTGACAACATGGGGTCAAAATGGGCAAAGTATAGTGGGATACTGTAACTTTTTGTGTCTGGGCTGCTTGTGCTACATGATTTTGGTGTTAGCAGAGATATTCAGATATATATATATATATATATATATATATATATATATATATATATATATATATATATATATATATACTGTTTTACACTGTGATGTACTATGTCATCAACTACTGACAGATATACTTATTTTCTCACAGTAATTTCCTGGGGAATACAAGATGAATGAAGTTGTGCCCAGTCTTGTGGTCTGCAGCCTACATATTCTTGCACACTCATGCCATTCTGGAGGGGGAGCTGCAGACACTTGCCGATAGGTCTGTGTAAATGTTCCAGCACCTTGGTACTGTGGTGGCTGAGGATCCCCTGCTTGTACATCTATTGACATGACAGAATGGCCATATCCTGCTGTGGTCATACCTCTCAACTGTACAGATTCACACAGGTTACCCAGAGGCAGGGCTAATATATATAGTCATTTCCCCTTCACATTGTGGTTTATGGGCAGGTTTGTAGCCACCCATTACTGGGTTTGCAGGCAGGGGTAGTATGAGCAAACATCAGAGTTTCAGACTTCACACACTCATGGAGTCCTTGCTTCTACACCCCCCTCTGTTATTCTATCCTCTTCCTAACATTATGTGAGCAATATCTGATAAGTATCCCTATAGTTATCCCTTCATCCCAGTGGTATTTAGGGGTTGGTCCACAGTTCATGCAGTAGGACATGGTGGAAATGATACTGGGATTTGTTGACATGGCCTTGCATTTGTGTTCTATGGACTGTGTTATGTTGTTATTTGGGACTCCATGAAATAAAATACATTGGCAGTATGGGTAAGGCACAAGTCTTTGACAGAGGACTCTAGGGCATTTGGTAGTGATGCAGGCCATCTGTAGCAGGCCAGTGCATTCTGTCACTCCTGCAGCACCAGGCTGCAAGCCACTGGATTCCCCTGGGGTGACAGGGTAGGTGTGCAAGGTGTTAATGGCAATAGTTCCTGTCCTTATTAATCCATTGCTGTGGATGCTGACAGGGTGCTGCTTACAGCTAGGGACAGACCTGCATGGGACACCTCTTCAGCATGCTGTATTCTGTGGGTATTCCCATACAGAAGTGGGAGTCATACTGTACTCATTCCCAACAGCAGGGATATGACCTGTGATGATCCTGTGGCTGATGGTGGGGTGAGCTGAGTACATGTGTGCTATGGAAGGTTCTTTCAGTTGACTCACAAACATATGTGAGGCATTCCCCTTATGCTGGCTTGTGCGGGGACATTAGCAGTTTCTCAGTACTTCATAACTGTGCCTTTTGTGGTCTGCCACTGATTGGCCAGACTACATCAGTATTCCATACTACACAGACAAGCAATGTGCTGCTAACCTGTATGTACAATTCCAAAGGTGTGTGCATTTGTCAGTTACATTTTATATACTCTGTCTTGGGTACTTCCACCTGTGTACTGTGTGTATGTCTGGGCCCACATTCATGGCATGTCCATCTTTCAGATGGTGACAGATATTACATCCGAACAATGACTATGGATTACTGCTGGATTGAGTCTTGCTGGGATGCATTGTGTTTGGCACTGCAGTTGTCACAACATGGCCCTTTCATTAACAGTACTGGCCATAAGCCACTTGGACACAACCCTCTATGCCTACATGCTAACGACTTCCACTCAATATACAACACACAACCTAACATACAGAGCCCTGCATATTGTACACGTACAACAATCTATCCTGCTAATTTGGCCTGCTCAGGTAATCTGTGCTCCACTGTTATTAAACCCACACCTACATGTTACTACCTTTCTACGTAGGATTGTGGGGGGGGGGGCACACCTGCCAACTGTAAACATTTGCTATGACTGTACTGGTATTTTAGGTACCCTGTTGGCTTCTGTTTCATTCTGTATTCTGACCTATCATGCAGACTAGAGGCATATAAGTGAAGTACAGATCTTATGTTTTATTGACCTACATTTCAGTTTCAGACTTCTTACCCTTCAGAACTAACATCCAACTGCCTGACCTGTTGTAGTCTGTCTGTGTAGGTCTGGAGGGGGGCTGTTCTCCATTGCCATCAATCGGAGGCCTTAGCACAGCCTTTCTTTGTGGTCATCTACGCCTGTCCTGCTGGCTGGGACTGTTGCTGGGTATGTGAGCCTCACTGACATGCATGTATGTGTCCTATGGAGACACATTTGGCCCACCACATGTCCTGCAGTGGGATTTGTCACCTTGTCTAGTGCTGCCTACTATGCTGACACCAGTATTTGTTATGGATTTCATGCTGCCCATATAGGTGTCTACTATCTGCTGCCATCCCATTCAGCCACTAGATTCCCTTGCATGCTCACATCCATACCACAAATACAAGTAGCAGAGTATACCACTCCATTCAGCAACTGATAGGGAGAGTGCCTCACCTTGTGGCTGTGCCAGTATTGAGGATGGTGCTGGAGGGCTGTCTATGTCAGATGCACATAGTACACTCCCTATACATGGTAACACACAGGTAGTGTCATGTTTGGCATCCCTTTTACTGTATGTTCGAGTCAGAGAGAGGTGTCATTCCCTGGGTTCCTACCATGTCAGTGTATGTGCTATGCATTGCCTCTTTGCCAAAGCCTGGGCATACTGGGCATGCTTCTTTCTGCCTACAGGGGCAGGCTTAGGTTGTTCCTCCTCTGAGTCAGTCTGTGCCTGTGCTGGCCTTGGCAATGTTGGGGGGCTGTTTGGTCTTGTCCCATGCTGTTCCTGCTGCAGCTGTTTCCACAGAATCATATTATGTAGCATGGCACATACAATGAAAATTTGGGTACATGTAGCTGGAGAGTACTGCAAGGCTCCACTGGATATGCCCAGGCACTGGAATCATGACTTGAGCATCCCAAACACATGGTCTATTATGATTCTGGCTTGTGCGTGTGCCTCATTATGGAGTTCTTGTTCAGGTGTGTGTGCATTTCTGATGGGTGTCATCAGCCACGACTCCAGTGCATAACCAGCATCCCCCACTAGGTGGCCATGTGGGATGTTCCCACTGGCAAATCTCTGGTACAGCTGTGTCATATGCCCGATGTGGGAGTCGTGATAGCTTCCAGGGCTGCCAGCACACACATTCATTATTATGCCATGGGCATTGCACATGACCTGGCAGTTGATAGAGGGGAAGCCCTTGCATTTTATGTAGACCCTACCCCGCTGACCGGCTGGTGCTTTGATGTGTATGAGTGTGCAGTCTATAGCACCCACTACCTCATGGTATTCTGCTATTTGGTGGAAGAGATGCATATTGCTGGTCAATGCCTCATGGGTGTTGTGGAAATATATGTGTTCACCAGCATGTGCTGACATGGCATCCAGGAAATGGTGGAGTACCCTGGATACTGATGCCTTTGAGATCAATATGATGATTTTTGGTTTAAAAGCCTATTTCCTGCTTTTTTTCTTATTTTCAGGCCAATCCCATTTCTGCACTGCTGCCCTATTCTTAAACAGCTGAAATCGGCCAAAAAAATTTATTTTTTATAATTTTGAAACTATTTTTCATGCCTATGGTCATATATTTGGCCATTGGCATGCCTAACCCTTAAAATACATGCTTTTTTATGAGCTATCATGCCTTCATTTTGTAGTTTGCAGAAATGTATTCATCTACTAGCTGAATACATTTCCGCAGTCTACACTATTCCTGCACAGATGCCTGTCTGCTTCCTGGATCACTAATTCAACTCATTTGCATGGTTTTCACCAGCAAATAAGGTAATTAGCATACAGAGGCTGTGTCCATGCAGGAATAGTGCAGGAGCGCTCATGCACATCCCGGGAGCTCATTCCTGGATCGCACGTCGGCTATATTGCCTGCAGCAACTCTTGCACTATTCCTGCACACTGTGCTTCGCTTGCTGAATCCTGAGGTTAGTGCTGCCATAATAACACCTCAAGCAAGTATGTTACATTAGTTAAAGTGAAAGCATGAAAAAATATAGTTTTACGCAGGGAAATGAAACACTTCCAGAATTTGAAACATCATCATTTCCAGTGATTGTTTAACTTAAAAATTAGTATATTTAAAAATTAATATTTACCAATTCATTAGTTTTTATGAAATTGTAATTCTTGTATGATTTCAAGATTTATGAAAGTTTATATCAATTATATAAACTAAACAGAGCGTTTTAATCATAGAAATAAGAATAATATTAGAAATTAAAGAAAAATAAAAATAAATTAAAAATGCAATGTTACCTTACCTTATCAGCCGAAAAGTAAAGAATGTGTCTCATCTCTCAATAGTACCAAGACAGTGGGGGTAATTTAATAAAGCCTACTCAGACTTATTTTCCATGTAGGTGTAGTGGCAAGCTGTTTATAAGAAATTAAGCAGGTGTGTGATCCAGGAAACAGAGCTGAGCTATAAAAAAATGGCTGAGAAAGGCAATTAGATCTTAATAACTGATTATCCCTGTTCCACTTGAACTAGGGCGAGTAACAGTCCTTAATGATGTACCTGGCAGGTAGAATGCATCATAGGTAGCCAATCACAAAGGCTACAACTACAGCAGAGCATTATAAAGGTTGCAGAAACTATACAATCTGATTTCATCCCCCATACTCTCCACCACTGGAGTACAGACTTGGGACTTTTAACTGAAGAAATGCTAGGGGCTGATGCAGGACTGCTACTTATGTATGTGCTAGATGCTGAGGTCAATGCTGCTGCTGATGATGACCATAGGCCTAGACTGAGAAGGAGAAGAATATTCAGGCCCAGGGTAACCTTTCAGGGGCTACATGAGCTGGAGATTGTAGAGCACTACAGAGTGGACAGGGACATACTACAAGAACTCACTGAGCTCTGTTGACCTCAACTCAGACCCAGAGCCAACAGAGGAGAACCTATCTCAGTGGAAACTATGGTATGTGTAATTTTAGGATATTAGCTATGGGTACATTCCAAAGACCAACTGGGGACATTTTGGGGGTCTCACAGGCATCAACATCCAGGGTACCCCACCAGTTCCTGGATGCTATGCTACGACATACCTGTGCGCACATTTATTTTCCTTTCACCCTGAAGTGAGGGTCAGCAGTATGCAACACTTATATCATGTAGCACACTACCCTGAGGTACTGGGTGCCATGGACTGCACTCATGTACACACCAAGCCACCAACTGGTGAGGAGAGTAGAATCTACGGGAACTGCAAGGAGTACCACTCCATCAACTGCCAGGTCCTGTGCAGTACCTAGGGCATTATCATAAATCTGCATGCTGGCAGCCCTGGTAGTTATCATGACTTCCATATCTTGCACATATCATAGCTGTAACAGATTTTTGCTAGGTGGGGACATCTCACACTGCCATTTACTGGGGGATGCTGGATATGCACCGGAACCATGGATGATGACACTCATCAGAAATGCAGTCACACCTACTGAAGAATGCCATAATGAGGCACATGCACAAACTAGGAACATCATAGAGCATGTGTTTGGGTTGCTCAAGTCACAGTTCTGGTGCCTTGATATATCTGGTGGAGCCCTGCAGTACTCTCCAGCCACATGTGCACACATGTTCACAGTATGTGCCATGCTACACAATATGCTCCTGCAGAAATAGCTGCAGCAGAAACATCACAGGGAAGGGACACACAGCCCCCCACCTTTGCCAAGGCCCCACAGGCACAGGGGGGCTCAAAGGAGGAACCCCCTGAGCCTATCCCTATTGGCAGATGTAGATGTGCCCAGTATGCCCTGCCTTTGGCAAAGAGACAATGCATAGCACATGCACTGAACCTAGGGTCCTAGGGACTGATGCCTCACTCCAACTCACATACATAGTAAAAAGGATGACAGCCACATCACACAACCTGTACCTTACAATGTATTGGCTGTGTATGGCATGCATCAGACAGGGAAATCCCTGAAGCACTGTTATCTCAACCGCTGATGGCACAAGGTAAGTCACTCTTCTTACAACAAATGAATGAGTTAGTAGACTGTGTTAACATATGTACGGACCTGTCGCATGTATGCAAGGGAATAGAGTGGGCTACCAGGATAGTTGCAGACAACTTGACAGCTTTGTGGGACAACAGGAACTCTTCGTCCAATACTGGCTTATCCATAATATGCAGGACGCCCCAAGCCAGCAAAACCCAATGCACTATGTGAGGGAATGGCATACAGCAGGGTGACAGGACAGATGCTTGACTGTCAATGCTAGAGTCTCCTACACCCAACACACCCATGTCCCCATACAACTGAAGCCACAGTATGTTTGCAAGGTAATAGTAGCAGACCACACAATCCTCAGGCTGTCCCAAACAACCTGGTGACATGTACTATTTCCCCAAGATGCAGGGGCTAAAGTGCTATGTTTGTCAGTGGTTGATAGCATCAGGAAGTAAACTGGACTGTCTGGTGGCTGTCATGGCTTGGTGGGTAAGTACATTCCCATGGTTGATGGGGTACATGGTTCGAGACTGGCTGCACCTACTGTTTTGCATGTGAGCTACACCTATGGTAGGAATTGTACAGACTGTCCATATGTCAGTATTTGTTACTGCAAGAAAGCTGGACAAAGACAGATACAATGGAGGGACAGGGGCCACAGATATAGACAGTACACAGCCCTGAGTATCCTAGATGGTGGCTAGTAGAACAGCAGGTTGTAACAAGTCAGTGCAGCACCAGGATATAAAGGCTGTCACGTAACTGTGTCAGTACTTGCAACACATCAGTGGGCACCATCCATACTTCACAAATGTACAGAGTTTAACAGAATGTCCACATTTATGGCTCATATATCTGTTCTGTTTTTCATAACATTTGCAGTTTTCTGGAAAGCTACTGGCAAATCACTAAAAGTTGCTGTGAGAAACTAATAACAGACAGTTGTGATGCAGACTTCATACCCATTGGAAAATGCATGCTAATACAAAACTATTCCACCATATATATGGCCCTGTCCACATTATTGGCTGCAAGACTTTGAGAGGTATGGGCAACATCTAGCCTGATAATAACAATACAACACAAGCTATCTGAGGACCAGAGCAGACGTAAGTGCCACAACCTGCAAAACAGGTACAGTCAGACATTTGAAGTCCGTAACCATGTGTGTGGTGTTGCATCTCTTACTCCAGTCATAGCATACCTACAACTACATAGAGAAGCAACTGTGGACAAAGCCATGTACTGGAGCAGGGCAGGACAAAGGCCCACATATAAGGGGAAGGAGGAACTACTGGCAAGACTAACATAGAAAGTGCAGAATACAACAGTTCATGTAGTAGCATAGGTTCCCTGCAGTGTATGAAGTCGGTAACCCAAATGTTTGTCAGCATTTCCTCACATCAATATATAATAATCTGCCACTGATATACCAAAGAATCATAGTGCTATGTAAAATGTACGAGGCATATTATGCATAACTCTGTTCAGTCCAATACACACTGTACACACCCTAGATATTGGTCAGCTATTACAGACAGCACACAGTTAGGAAAGCCCTCAGGCAGTATATCAGGGATGTGTTGGAGTGTTCCACCAGGTCCAGTAGACAATTGGCTTTAGCACAAAAAATACTAGACTGGAGTACAGGTAGGGCTGACCTGGAGTCCCATTGTAATTAATGATGGTCATACTGGGCATGCCCATACACTTAGCTAATTTCAGCCAATGTCTGAACCCACATCTGAGTATAGAACTGTGATGTCCATATCTCTCTGTGCATACAAAGAGCTATGTATATCTCAACTATCTCTCCCTAGCCCCATCAGACATGATTACCCTTATCTATCTGTATGTGGTACATATAAGATGTATTTGTATATGTTGACTTTAATATAGACATATTTATATATATATATATATATATATATATATATATATATATATATATATATATATATATATATATATATATATATATATCATATATAGAGAGGCAGATGGGGAGAGAGACAGAGACAGAGAGAGAGAGAGAGAGAGAGAGAGAGAGATCCAGAAAGGTACAGTGTAATGTAGTGCTGGAGCCATTCATATATCAATTGTAACCAGTGGTGCATGCAAATAGTATGGTGAGCTCTAGTGTGTAATAGTAGGTAGGTACAGGTTCTAATCTGACATGGATCACCTTATGTGTGTGTCTGTGTATATATTCCACATACTGCAGAATACACACGCCCAACAGGCATATGTCTGAGCAATGGTCACTCATTTTATGGCCCTGTAACTGGTGCCCCCCGCAACAGTGGCATTCCTGTCAGCAGCTACTGATGTCACCCACCCCAACACCAGTGTCAGACACTATCCAAATCCATAAGCTCCATGGTGCATGCGATATCTGGTTGTATTATAGTGCCTACAGCTAGAAAGATAGTGGTTCTAATCCAAACAACAGCAACTCAGTGAGTGTTTGTGTGCAAGTATATTCCCTTGCAGCTATGTGTATTTCTTGCCTATGTTTGTGTGCAATGTCAATCCATTTTAAAACTTGTGCCTACCTGTGAACCCCCCCCCATTGGCCTACTTTACAGGGTCTGCTGATGTCATCAATCTTAGATGCACAGTTACACACTCTCCAAGCACATAAGCACTGTGGTGCATGCAATAAATACATAGCACTATAGTGTATACAGCTAGATGGTAGGGGTTCTATTCCCAACAATGGCAACTCAGTGTGTATGTGTATAAGTACATCCCTCTGCAGCTATGTGACTATGTGTGTGCAATGCCAATACATTTTAAGGCCTGTTCCACCCTGTTTGTCCCCCATTAGGCGACTTTACAGGGCCTGCTGGTGTCATCCACCTTAGATGCAATGTTAGACACAATCCAGGCATATAAGCTCTGTGGCACATGTGATAAGTATTTAGCTCTGTAGTACATGCATCTAGATAGGTACGGGTGCTAAACTCATAACTGGCACCTGTGTGTGTGAGGCATATACCCTGTAGCAGTGTGGCTGCCTTGTTTGTGCAATTGTTATACCATTTTGAAGGCCTGTTCCACCTTATTAATCAGTGTGTATGTGTATAAGTATATCCCCCTGGAGCTATATGACTACGTGTGTGCAATTCCAATACATTTTAAGGCCTGTTCCACCCTGTTTGCCCTCCACTGGATTACTTTACAGGACCTGCTGGTGTCATTCACCTTAGATGCACCGATAAAAACTTTCCAGACATATAGGCTCTGTGGCACATGCGATAAGTATGTAGCACTATAATACATACAACTAGATAGGTAGGGATTCTAAACTCATAACTGGCATTTCTGTGAGTATATATATATATATATATATATATATATATATATATATATATATATATATATATATATATATATATATATATATGTGTGTGTGTGTGTGCGTGTGAGGTGTATCCCTGTAGCAGTGTGGCTGTCTTGTTTGTGCAATGGTCATACCATTTTGAGGGTCTGTTCCACCCTATTAATCCCCCCATTGGATTACTTTACATGGCCTGCTGGTGTCATTCACCTCAGATGCACCATTAGACACTGTCCAGACCCATAAGCTCTGTGGTACATGGGATAATTCTGTAGTATTATAGCACATACAACTGGATAGGTAGGGGTTCTAAACTCATAACCAGCATCTGTGTTTGTGTGTGTGAGGCATATCCCCCTTAGCAGTGTGGCTGCCTTGTTTGTGAAATGGTTATACCATTTTGAGGGCCTGTTCCACTCTGTTAATATTCCCATTGGATTAATTTACAGGACCTGCTGGTGTCACTCACCTTAGATGCATAGTTAGACACCCTCCAGGCCCATAAGCTCTGTGGCACATGCAATAAGTACATAGCACTACATTACATACAACTAAATAGGTAGAGGTTCTAATCTCACTACTGGCATCTCTGTCAGTGTATGCATGTCCCTTGTAGCAATGTGTGTCTGTGTGTGTGTGTGTGTGTGTGTGTGTGTGTGTGTGAGTGTATATGTGTGTGTGTGTGCGTGTGTCTGTGTGTGTGTGTGTGTGTGTGTGTGTGTGTGTGTGTGTGTGTGTGTGTGTGTGTGTGTGTGTGTGTGCAAATGTTATACTATTTTAAGGGCCTGTTCCACACTGTTAACCCCCCCCCATTGGCAAGCTATACAGGCCCTACTGATGCCATCCACCTTAGAAGCACAGGTAGACACCATTTAACCACAATAACTCCTTGCCACATGTGATATATATGTAGTATGAGGGTTAGGGCTGCCATCATACCTCTCAACACATTGGAGCAAAAAATCTGGATAAAGCCATATAGAAAAGTTGAACAAAGACCAAATAATTAGGACAATTATTAAATATTGCTCTTACAAACAAAGAAAGTTGATAGCATAACAGGTTGTGCATTAGCATGAATTTTCTGAAGGGTATGAAGTCTGAAATTAAAATATATGTCATTATTGTCTAACTTTAGTCTTTAACGATTTGCCACTAATTTTCCAGAAAACCACAATGTTATGAAAAACAGATCAAAATATATGGCAAACATCAGGACATTCTGCAGACATCTATACAGGTGAAAGGTATGGCCACCACCTATCCCACCCTGCAGGTTGCAGTCCATGTTTGGCCAAGTGTGACCTGTGAAAACAACTCAAATAATACAGAGGTTGCAAGACTGTAAGACAATAAACATTTCCTAACACTGTCTAATAGTTGCATAAAGCAGTTATTGTACATCAAAGATGCCTTAATGTTATGAGAAATAGCATAAGCTATGAAAATTTGACAAAAATAAGCTGTCATATTGGAAGATCAAGACAAGTCTTGTCCATTGCCCTTGCCGTGGGTATGGTTTGTCCTGCCAACTCTCACAATATTACAAGAAGTGTCCCACATTGCACATTTGATAAGATGGCAACCCTACTCTATGTTGTCAATGTGTGAGCAATATGTAGACATGTGGAGGTCTTGAGAGGAGCTACTCCTCCAAGGACCCATATGTATCTAGGCATGAGTGCTAACTACCACTACCCATATTTGCAGGTACTGCCTAAGGCTGTGGAAACTGTAAGTTGTGTGCTGTCTGTAATTTACCCACCAACTGATGTTAACACACTGCAATGGGGTCTTACATCGAGTATGGAATGGAGGCAAGGTCCTGGTCTCAAGCTAAATACTGAAAACAGTACCATCATATCATACAGCAAGGACATGGCCCCACTATTTCCCACATCAAGACAACCTCATAAACACCCTGTGTTGAGAGACCTGGGTACTCAGGTTCATAACACTGTTGCATTCAGCCATCAAGTAGCAGCAGTGGTCAGAAAAGCCTTGTACATGGTTCACCACTTAGGTGAATGGAGTGCATCCAGAAACACAGTGAACATTACCTCTGTATAGTCCTCAGTCAGTACAACAATAATTTAGTACCATGGCCCATTTGGTATGTACCTATCCAGATATCTGCAACAACTGGAAAGGCCATAGTAATACCCACAATGGTAATCCATGGCTTCCAACACCTGTTCCATGCAGACAGCCTTGAATCAGTAGTGCCCCACTCATTATTGGACAGGTTGTCCAAAGGTGGATTGTGGCACGCCTACATAACAATGTTGTGCCCACCCCTTCAACAGCTGGCCCATATATGTGAGACTAACTCTTCTCAAATTACCAGCATGACAGGCCTGAATCTGATATGCAACATCAACAAAATCTGCTGGAGAGACAGGTATGTCTCCCAGAGGCTGTCCTGTCTCAGGAATGCACTTCCCAGACATGTCAAACAGAATACCATGCAGACCCTCATCAAGTGCATCCAAGATGAGTGGATGAGAAACCACAAATCTGTCTCAGGGGTCACACCAGTGCCCCTCAATGACAGGGGCAACAGGTGCTGATCCATGATTCTGTCAGGGATAAAGTAATGGCTAGGCTTGTAAGGGACCCAGGGACATTACTCTAGTAACCTTCTATGATCCTATGCACTTGTGATCCTATGAGACTCCCAGGTGACATGTATCAGGAGTAGCATGCTGTGTCAAGGGATATGCATGCAAGATTACACTGTCTGCCCCCATTGTCATTCACACACTGTTCTACACATATGCACCTAGGTAACCATGCATATATACAGCCATACCTTGGCGATGTCACATTTCTGCATTGCCACTATGCCATCCTGAGCTGCTGTATTGGCAGCAGGTCCCAACTGCATAGACACACAGACACCTGAAACAGAAACAGAATAAGGTCTGGGAGACAACAGTCAGTCAGGAATACTAGCAGCATACAGCATCATGGCACAAAGGTAAATACACTTTGATGTGTACCCATGACAATTGCCAGCAGACAACACCTTAAGAGCTTAACACTACTGCACTACAAACTGCCATTAAGTGTACTATATTCACACTGTGCATCAGACACATAGCATGTCCCTGCATCGATGGTATGGATGACAGGGAAGTGGCACAGGTATCATCACATGCACACAGTATGGTGTGGGGTTGCCAAAGGCCTAGGCTGTGCCACTCAGTTGACATCATGTGTGTCTGGAGGGATGCTGGTCAGCTGGGCCATGGAGAGGATCTGTGTGTGTCTGGTGGTGACATGACAGTGAGTGTGTGCATGTACACAGTCAAGGCATGTGCCAGCCCTACATGAGGGTATGTTGCACAGCTATGAACCATACCTGGAAGACTGTACAGTTCACCATCTCTGACCACAAACACAGGAACTGGTTCCACCAGGAGTGGCAGTGGTACCACCATGCCCAGGGCCAGATGCAGTACTACTTGCTGATGGTGACCGGTGTCTTCTGAGTCTGTGTCCCTCATGGGACCACTGAGGACCAGATGCCCATGGCCTGCTACATTGTGGTGTGGACAGCACCCTGCCTTCGTTAGTGCTGGTGGTACTACCACTACCTGAATGTGACTGTGCATGGCCACGTGGGCTCTCAGCTGATGTTGCTGATCTACATCCACGTGTCTGATGCCCTACTCCCGCCACATTTTCAAGCACAGACATTGCACGGTTAAGGACTGACAATGTCTCACCCCACCATCTATCCACTACATCAGTGAAATGATGTAAGGCATCACCAATGCCATGGATCATGTCATGCATGCCAGGCAGTATGGCATCCATGACCCTGAGCATCTGTCTGTCGTACCGTTCATAACATGCCTGTGCCTCCATGATGGACAAAAACATGCATCAGGTGACACATGCTGTGAGACCCCTGACAGGTGCTGGATAGGCAGCAGTCCTCCTTCGAGTACCCCTGTCAATCTGACTGTATGGGACCTCACCAGCTGTCTGGCTATGGCTAGTGTCTACAGTCACAGTTGCCATAGTCACCACACTCTTCTGTACAATGCCACCACCCTCTGACTGTCCAATATCTGTGGCTGCTGTAGACTGGGTATGTGTGGGCATACTGATTATGTGTGGGAACATTGAGGGAGGAAGTGGAATGCCAACCAATGGGACAGATTCAGCCCCCAACAACCCCACCTGTACCTCACTATGGCCATCATCAGTTTAATGCCAATGGATATTATCTGAAGGATCTGCAATTGATATATGAATTAAGAAGTGATCCATTATAATGAATGGTACAGCAGTATGTGAGAATGATGGCAATGCATCAATTATGTCCATGTGTATAGAAAGTACAGCAGTGCAAAGTTAATGTCAGTTATTGAGGAAACTGTCACTGTAATATTGTATGCATATCAAACAATACATGGGGCACCCACTATAAGCACATCTTAGACCTCAAGACATGAAACTAGGAAGTTACATGAATGGGAAGCTGTTCCAAAGAAGGTGTAGTCTCTGAGAGACATATCTATCTCTTCAATATGATTTGTTTATGTCAGAGGCTAGGTTAACATCCTTGGAATGAGTGACCCTCATGCATTTTGATCTATGAATGTGTAACATTTCCATCAGGGCTGAATTACACATCACCCAGAAGGCCAGACACAGAGCACCACTTAGTAGTCTGTATTAGACAAAATACAGTGATAGAGATTTTAGTCTTTCCATGCTGGATTTGTTTTTTTATAACCTATATCTTTCTGGTGAAAAAAAATCTGAGTTTGCTCCAGCTGTTCCAGATGTCTGGTGAGGTACATGCCAAAGGGTGCATTGTTTTAGTTATTTGTGTGATGAGGGCCAACAATGGAAATATGAAGTCCTTTGATCTGGATGCCATGCTTTTGCTAATGGGTTATGCCGCATAGAGGGAGTTTCTGACTACTGTAGACACAGGGCGGTTGAAGTTCAGATTACTATAACCTGAGTACCCAGATCATGTATCACTGGGTTTACTCTTAGGGTCGTGCTGCCTATATTGTAATTAGGTGTGGTATTTGCTTTACAAAAGGGAATCATTCTTAATTTTTTTTTTTGCATTTAGTTTCTCTCCATGGCTATGACAACAGTCAGTTGTGTGCATTAATCATTTCTGCAGTATATCCATATCATTTATATATTCAATGATTGCAATTTGCAGTCAGCTGCAGACTTGGTCAAACAAAGACTGTCTACATTTGCATTGACTTCTGAGAAATAAATACTGAGCAAGAATGGGCCTGGTACAGAAACCTGTGATACACCACTGGTGAGTGGCCTCTTGCTAGAGGTGAATTCACCCACTTTGGCAGTATATGTCCTGATGGTGAGCCATTTGACTACCCACCTGGTGACAGAGGGGGTTATGCCCAGCTGATTGGGTTTCTCTATAATACCTAAGTGGAGAATTGTGTCAAATGCCTTGGCCAGGTCTTGTTAGGTGGGATGCAAAGTCTTTCCCACATTCATGGCTTTGGTGACCTTCTTAAAGAAGTAAACCACATTTAACAGGCATGATCTTCCTTCAATGAATCTGAACAGGGTTGATTGCAGAGTCAGGAGATTAACCACATCCTTGTTGATGAGGTCCATGATGAATATTTTCATGGTCTTACTGATGAGGCTATTCAGATTTATGTGTCTATAATTCCCTTTGTATGTTGATGGTCCCTCCTTATGCAGAGGGATGATTGCTGCTGTCCACCATTCTGCTAGAACATAGCCCATCTGGAGGCTGTAGTTAAATAAGGATCTAAGTTGGTCTGCTAGGTC
Source organism: Protopterus annectens (assembly GCF_019279795.1). Lineage (NCBI taxonomy): Eukaryota > Metazoa > Chordata > Ceratodontiformes > Protopteridae > Protopterus > Protopterus annectens. The sequence continues at coordinate 165,797,127 of NC_056725.1, forward strand.
AGGTTTGAAGTTATTTGAAAGGCAACCTGGGATGATGTCAGGGTCTATTGATGCTGTTTTTTAGCCTTAGAGAGGGCAGAGATAACCTGTTGTTTTGAAATAATAGGCTGATGAATGGTGGTAGGTATCCTTTGGGCGATAAACGGTGGGGACAGGGATTTGACGTTTGATCAAAATCTGTCAGCTAGAAGGTTGTCCATTTACCCCAGCTGAGTATGGATGGTGCCATCCACAACTAGCTCTGACCATAGCTGGGTATTCCCCTTAAGCTTTCAGTCTCCGTTACAAAATGCTTTGTGACATCACCTCCAAATAGGATGCTGTGTATGAATCACAAGCAACACACTAGAACTGTTAACAAAATTGTACAACTCAACCTATTTCATGCCATTATATCATTTGTATATCATATGCCTATTATCAGTGGAAATGGGTGGATGAGGGCCCTGATGCCATATATGGACACATTACAAGTGAGATGGATGTGGTTCATGCAGAACATTTAATGACACAAATGCTGACAGTCCCACCATGTTGCTGTGGACCACCTGAATAATCCTTGTGAATAACAACACAATTGTGCATACAATGATTTCCCCAATGTTGCAGGTGATTTGTATCATGTTATATGTTTGTGTATATAACAGCATTACAACATGTGGGTGGACCTAGATGTATGTACCCCTGTAATCAGTATGATGTAATATTGCTCTGTCAGATAACATTTCTAGATGCTAAGTATACACTTGCACACATATGCCATACTGCAGCTGTCACTATGATGGCTGAATGTAAATTGTGCAGAATATTTGTATACTCTACTACAACAGTACATGCCTTAGTAAGGCAATATATATAGCATTATCCCATGTCAACAGTCCTCAGGAGGCATATTAGTACAGCTGTTATGGATGTAATATGTAACCAAATGGCAGCAGTGGCCATCAATACAGTAGGTCAATTCACAGATTGGAATTCACTGTTGTTGGGCTATAGTACATCCACACCTCAACATAGCACATGTGGATGACAACACTAATATGTAGAATCTTCAGAGGGTCATAAGGCATTATTAGGCTAATGGTCAAAAGCACATAAAATCCTCACCATTATTATACCATTTAAACAAAAAATTCTATATCTATGTGATGGAAAATAGTAGGTGTATGTACATATGTGTGTATGTGTTTGATTTTATAACAGACTGTCTCTGTCCATATGTGACATGCACCACCCCATGACAAAATTAACAATTACACGTCCAGTGATCTAGAGATGGCCAGTAGTCTGGAGATGGCTTGTACCAGGTAAAGTAGGACCTCTGCTTCACAATGTGTGGATTCATCTTTGAGATGATGAGATCCTCAGTGTTCTGCATCAAGGATGTTAGTTGTACAGAGGGAACAGGGACATTGGATTCATGAGGTGATGTAAAATGTTCTCTTGAGTGGAAATTAAATGAAAAGAGATTCAAAACATCATACAATGACTTTAATATACCACCAACCACACCCAAATGCAAGTTTACTGAGGTCAGATTCAAATATATCTGTGTAGGTATGCAAGCTGGATTCCATACAAGGTAAGACTAGCACCACCACAGAAGTCTGACTTTAACAGTGTCAGAGTGCACTTTAAAAATGATTATGTCATCATTGTCTGCTGAGATGAAGATGTTTTGGAGGAGTGTCTGATATAGATGTGGACTAATATCCCGATGTAAAATTGTCTCCAGACTAATAGTTGAAAGAACATGCATAGACAAACACACTCAAATTGACTGCTGTGAATTAAGAACACCTACCTATCTAATTATACAAGTTAGAGAGCACATTTTTTAACTTTAGCACCAACATAGATGGCTAAGTTTAATATTGTTATAGTGCACTTTATAGGTGATGATGTCATCAGTGTACGGTGAAAATAAGATGTTGGAAGGATTGTAAAATTGTCTCTAGTTGAATGAACACATTCAAGTTGATGGCTGTGAGATAAGTACCTCTACTTATCTAGTTACACAAACTAGAGAACACAGTACTCAACACTAGTGCCACAGGGCAAGCCTGACTTTTACTCTGTCAGAGTACACTTTTGTAGGGGATGACAGCATCAGTGTATGCTGAGAAGAAGATGTTAGGAGGATTGTGTGACATAGATGTGGATTCACATCACAGTATAAAACGGTCTCCGGAGTGATAGCTGAATGAACACACCCATTCAAGTTGACTGCTGATAGGTTAGATTCCCTAGCCATCTAGGTTACACAACCTAGAAAATACAGTACTTAAAACTATCACCACTGCTGAAGTCTGATTTTACCATTATCAAAGAGCACTGTTTAGGGGATGACATCGTCAGTGTATGCTGAGAAAATGATGCTGGATAATCATGTAATATAGAGTTGAATGATCTCACACACACACACACACACACACACACACACACACACACACACACACACACACACACACACACACACACACACACACACAAGTTCACTGTTGTGCAATTAGAACCCCTACCTAACTAGTTACATAAGCTAGAGAACACAGTACGTAATGTTAGCACCACAGCATAATTCTAACTTTAGCATTAGGAGAATTCACTGTATAGGAGATAACGTCATCAGTGTATGGTGAGAAGATGATGTTGGATGATAGTGTGATATAAATGTAGACTCACATCCTGATGTAAAATTGTTTCTAGAGTGATAGTTGAATGATCACACACACATTCAAGTTGACTGCTGTGAGATTAAACTCCCTATATACCTAGTTATATGAACTACAGACCACTGTGCTTAATGCTTGCATCAGGGCACACATCTGACGTTGACAATATCAGACTGCACTTTATAGGAGATGACATCATCAGTGTATGCTGAGAAGATGATGCAGGAGGATTTTGTGATATAAATGTGGACTCACAACCTGGTGTAAAATTGCCATTGAGATATATATAGCATTATCCCATGTCAATAGTCCTCAGGAAGCATATTAGTACAGCTGTTATGGATGTAATATGTAACCAAATGGCAACAGCGGCCATCAATGCATTAGCTCAAATCACAGACTTAAAATACACTGTTGTAGGCTACAGTATATCCACAACTCAACATAGTACAGTTAGATGACAACACTAATAAGTAGAATCTTCAGAGGGTCATAAGGCATTATTAGACTAATGGTCAAAAGCACATAAAATCCTCACCATTATTATACCATTTAAACAAAAAATTCTATATTTATATGATGGAAGATAGTAGGTGTATGTACATATGTGTGTATGTGTTTGATTTTATAACAGACTGCCTCAGTCCATATGTGACATGCACCACCCCATGACAAAATTAGCAATTACACATCCAGTGATCTAGAGATGGCCAGTAGTCTGTAGATGGCTTGTACTTGGTAAAGTAGGAGCTCTGCTTCACAATGTGTGGATTCATCTTTGAGATGATGCGATCCTAAGTGCTCCGCATAAAGGATGTTAGCTGTACAGAGGGAACAGGGACGATGTATTCATGAGGTGATGTAAAATGTTCTCTTGAGTGGAAATTAAATGAAAAGAGATTCAAAACATCATACAATAACTTTAATATACCACCAACCACACCCAAATGCAAGTTGACTGAGGTCAGATTCAAATACATCTGTGTAGGTATGCAAGCTGGATTCAATACAAGGTAAGACTAGCACCACCACAGAAGTCTGACTTTAACAGTGTCAGAGTGCACTTTAAAAAAGATTATGTCATCATTGTCTGCTGAGATGAAGATGTTTTGGAGGAGTGTCTGATATAGATGTGGACTAATATCTCAATGTAAAATTGTCTCCAGGTTAATAGTTGAAAGAACATGCATAGACAAACACACTCAAATTGACTGCTGTGAATTAAGAACACATACCTATCTAATTATACAAGTTAGAGAGCACATTTTTTTTAACTTTAGCACCAACATAGATGGCTAAGTTTAATATTGTTATAGTGCACTTTATAGGTGATGACGTCATCAGTGTACGGCGAAAAGAAGATGTTGGAAGGATTGTAAAATTGTCTCTAGTTGAATGAACACATTCAAGTTGATGGCTGTGAGATAAGAACCTCTACTTATCTAGTTACACAAACTAGAGAACACAGTGCTTAACACTAGTGCCACAGGGCAAGCCTGACTTTTTCTCTGTCAGATTACACTTTTGTAGGGGATGACAGCATCAGTGTATGCTGAGAAGAAGATGTTAGGAGGACTGTGTGAAATAGATGTGGATTCACATCCCAGTATAAAATGGTCTCCGGAGTGATAGCTGAATGAACACACACATTCAAGTTGACTGCTGATAGGTTAGAATCCCTAGCCATCTAGGTTACTCAACCTAGAAAATACAGTACTTAAAACTATCACCACTGCCAAAGTCTGATTTTACCATTATCAAAGAGCACTGTATAGAGGATGACATCATCAGTGTATGCTGAGAAAATGATGCTGGATAATCATGTAATATAGAGTTGAATGATCTCACACACACACACACACACACACACACACACACACACACACACACACACACACACACACACACACACACACACACACACAAGTTCACTGTTGTGTGATTAGAACCTCTACCTAACTAGTTACATAAGGTAGAGAACACAGTACATAATGTTAGCACCACAGCATAATTCTAACTTTAGCATTTGGAGAATTCACTTTATAGGAGATAATGTCATCAGTGTATGGTGAGAAGATGATGTTGGATGATAATGTGATATAAATGTAGACTCACATCCCGATGTAAAATTGTTTCTAGAGTGATAGTTGAATGATCACGCACACATTCAAGTTGACTGCTGTGAGATTAAACCCCCTATCTCCCTAGTTATATGAACTACAGACCACAGTACTTAGTGCTTGTATCAGGGCACACATCTGCCATTGACAATATCAGACTGCACTTTATAGGAGATGACATCATCAGTGTATGCTGAGAAGATGATGCAGGAGGATTTTGTGATATAAATGTGGACTCACAACCTGGTGTAAAATTGTCTCCAGATTGACTGATCACATGCAACCATATTCAAGTTGACTTTTGTGAGATTAAAACCCCTACCTAACTAGTTATATAAGTTTGTAAACACAGTACTGAATGCATGTGCCATGGCACAAGTCTGGCATCAATAGTGTCAGAGTGCACTTTACAGAGAATGATGTCATCAATCAATTATGAGAAGATGATTTGGGGAGGGCTGTATGAATTTACTGTGGACTCATGTACCAGTGTCAAAGTATTTTCTGAATGATACTTGAATGAGGGCAGCAGAACCTGGAGCCAAGTTCTTCTGCCTACATACACTCACAAACACACAAGTTGACTGTCATGCAATTCAAACCTCTACCTAACTAGCTGCACAGTCTGGAGAACAGAGCACTTAACACTAGCACCATGGCACAAGTATGGCATTAACACTGTGAGAATGCACTTTATAAAGGATGACATCATTAGTGTATGGTGAGAAGATGATGGTGTGAGGCCTGTAGGAAATTGCTGTGAGATCATATACCAGTTTAAATGTATTTTCTGAATGATACTTAAGTGAGGGCAGCAGGACCTGGAGTCAAGGTCTTCTGACTACACATGCAGTACACACACTCAGACATACAAACACACACAGAAGGTGACTTTTGTGTGATTCAAACCCCTACCAAACTAGTTAAACAAGCTGGTGAACACAATACTTAAGACTTACTCCATCGCAGATCTCTGATTTTATCACTGTCACAGTGCTGTTTATAGAGAATGACATCATCATAATCTCTCAGGTAACATATACTGCTATGAGACTTGTGTGAAAAGGCAGGACTTGGAATATGAATGTGCAATTGCAATCTGCAAATATAAAAATGAAATACATCCTGGAAACCTACTTAGAAGAAGCTGTCATGAATGCATCTTGTAGAACTGAGACATATATGTACCTGTTTTTCAGGATGCTGTTTAGAAAACACACTCCCAAACACACACACACACACACACACACACACACACACACACACACACACACACACACACACACACACACACACACACACATACATTTTGGAAACAGCAGTACTGGAAGGGTGGACGTATGTGTCTTCATATTCAGACGAACTGATGTCCACATTAATAGAATTTAATGACAATATCAATGTAATATGATACTAGATGATCGATGTCCAGTGTCAGTATAAACCCATACCAAATGTAACAATGCAGTTATGCTGTGTATTTTTATAGTCTGCTTTACAATGAGCTAGGGATTGATATATCATTTGCAAGTGCATTGCTGCAGTGCACACATGAATATCAGAAGTATGTGTTCAGTCAAGCACACATGTCTCTGCTCTTATCTTTTGTTTATGAATGCATTTCCATGTACTGGAAAATAACAACCCAGTAACCAGAGTAAGGCAAGCTGAATGCTTCTTTACATAGTGCATCACCAAGAAACTAATATGCGTGGATGATGACAAACTGTTAGCACATGAATGATTCACATTTCATGAATTAAACTTGAACTTGTGAAGTAGTTTGCCAGATCTGCTATGGGAGAAGTTGTTGGCAGATACTGTGATGTTTGTGGTGTAGTTAATATTTGAAGTGTTGTGGCAACAGTTTTATTTCATTAATAAGTGTTGCCCTTGCCATCCCATTCTGTGAGACGTTAAGCTCAGAGCAAACACAGCTCCATGCTCAAGCTAAGAAGTGCAAGATGTAATTTGGTTCACCTTCTGTCACACAAACAAGCTTAGTGGCAAGGTATGTCTGTCAGTACTCTGGACAGTACTGAGTGTGGAAAATAGACTTGCTGGTGAGTTTTCTCTGTGACACAGTATTCAAAAGTAATGAGCTCCTAGTCAGAACATAGGAGAGCTAGGGTTCAAAACCAGATAATTCTTTTTTTTTTTTTTTTTTTTTTTTTTTTTTTTACAAATGATGTTAGAATGGCATGAGCTAACTAAATGTGATCAAGACTGAAAATGTGACTATGAATAACTACACTAAAGTATGTGAAGTCCCTAAATTTTAGCAGTAATGCCGACATCAATACAGTTGTATAACTATTATCTGTTTTGAATGCTTCCCAGCAAATCGCAAGTTAATTGTGTGTACAGCTTTCTAGAGATGACAAGGGTAGTACATCTTTTTAAATGATTATTATGACTCGGCAGATATGCTAACTATTTGTGATGGCTGGATATCCAGAAAAACATGTGCAGTATGCTTCTTCACAGTAAGAACAGTTTCCACATTATATTAGATGAATATTTTATCACCTGAACATGACACAAAATGAATCAATCATACAGCAGATTTTTAAACCTTGTACACTACAGGAGCACTGATGAACTATTGAATCAAGGCAACATGTTTGCATTATCTATCAGAAGAGTCATGCCAGTATGCAGAAACCATGAGATGACCTGTACTTCCATCAGCCTAATAGGTGGACACACATCAAGAGGGGCAGGAATGAATGGATGAATTCAAGGAGAGATGCACATGCACATAAAAATGTTTGGTACAATGGAACATTCATAGACATGTTTTTGGTCTGTTCTCATTATTAACCTGCCATGCTCTGCAGCATGAAGTGACTGACACAGCATAAAGAATGGTTAGGAGAGGGACAGTAGGGTTATGACAAGCAGATCAAGGTTGGATAAATATCTGGTAGGTGTGGTGATGCATATAACCTTACGATACTCATTTTTGATCAGTATTCAATATATCTCCATGACTCATAACTGGAAAACATTAATATGTGGGTGATTAAATATATTTTACACATATAACATCACCTTAAGAAATGATGTGAGATGCATCTGATGCTATTGGTAAAACAAAAATCTTCAGTCAAGTGATTTATATTGATACTCCACATAAGAAGTTGCATTTTGCTGCATTCAGCAGTCTAAAGGACTGCCAGCATAGCTGTTTCAAAGTAATGGCTTTACTCTGCTGTAATTCTGTGTTCCTTTAACACAGTGATTTTAGGCAATATTGCATGGAGATAACCAGACTTATACACTGATAGCAAAAACTCACCAGGTTTTGCCACAGGACATGAACAGTCATTCACTGCCCTTTTCATTGGTGTATGATGCCAAACTCTATGTAAATGCAGAGGAGAAAAAGGAAAGGCTTTTTTATGGACCATTTCTGGCCATATGTGTGTGATTCTATTCTATTCTATTTTTTGACCAGATTAAAGGTGTAAAAATGGGGTAGATAGGAAAGTGGTGAACTGGGCAAGCAGGGAGAAGAACAAAGGGAAAGCAATATAGGAATGTGCAGGATGGGAATTAGGAAACAACCATAGATATCCACTTCTTCAACATGGTAATGTGAACATATACAGAAGACTGGATGAATCTGGACTGTCACCACAACACAGTTGAGTGAATGGAAAAGGGACTCCCACATCCAGGTGGATGATGCGGGCACCAAGGCTAGTTTCTGTGACATCATGCCCCATTACTGGCAGCTCCTGGTGGGTGAGGCAATCACTGCCTCCACCAATACTCCCAGAGGGTATCAATGCACCAGCACATGGGGCAATGCTACCTAATGTGGATGGGCCAGGTAGTGCAGGAGCTATGGAAGCAGTACTGAGGTTGCGTCTCAGAGGTGCTGGGTGTTGGTGTGGCAGATGGTGGAAGGTTGGCAAGATAAGCTGCTGTGGTTGGCCTACCTCCCTGTGCTGAAAAGGATTTGGTTTGTTAACAGAAACGTATGACATCATAATGGTGTGTTTCCATTTAAAGAAAAAAGATAAGGGGTGGGGGTGAGACAGAAAATAAAAGAGATGGTCAGAACCATCATGTCACATTAATGGTGTATTACAAAAAATATACTTTTATTATATTATCTATAGAGCTTTCCTAATCCGTAAAATGGTTGTAAGTTGCTACAAGTAATCCTTGGAATATGCAGATATTCCATATATGCTTTTAAAGATACTACACATTAACTTAACAACAAGGCATTAAAGCCAATACTGCTGCAATCAAAATTTAAAAATGATATTGGTTAAATGTGCATGTGTAGGTTATGTGTGAGGATTGATATCATCTACGCTGAACATAGTATTATAATTGCCTAATACAATTACCAAGAGCTACAGAAGAAAGCATGCATGCTTGGTGTTATGGTTAAGATCTGTATGCTTAAGTTGCTACTGATCTATAGAATGCAAATATATTTAATACAATCATGTCCATGTGTTCTGCATACATGCCCCTTGCCTATCTGAGTCTCCCCAGTCTCTCAGCATGTGCTTCCCTGACCACTGAAATTTCCTGCACAGCTGTAAAATAAAGAAGGAAAGAGAAAAAAGACATCAAAGCATTATGCATACCTGTCTTGGCTATCTATAGCTTTGAATAAGATTTGAACTATCAGCAGTTCTAAACTCTCTTGCCTCTGGACGAGTTATGCCCGCTTGCACCATTTCAGTTTACTGTAATGATTCCTGAACTTCTCCCCAGTGCGTGGTATGCCAGTTGCATTGGAGACAGCCTTGGCTAGGCTGTTCCAAGCCTCAGGTTTAAACTGAGACCTGGTATAGTCCACCTTCAGCAGCCTACAACTTTACACTTCATGAGGAGTGCAACAAATATTTTTGACTCCTCCATACCTCACCTCTCTGCTCTGAATTTGGCACCATCCTTCCCATCTACTGCTATGTCTGCAAAGATCCTCCAACAACAGTACAAGCATTTTCCTGATAATTCATGATACTGCATCACAAACGGTGCGCTAACCTGCACAACCATGCCAGCCGTGATTATACAATGGTAAGTGAAGAGAAACATTGCCAAACAAAGAGGAATGGAGTTTATGAAACAACAATGATAATTTGACATTTAGCATTATTTTATGGCATGTGTGCTGCTACACCTGGTTGCACTTTGTCCAATGGTCAACAGTGAAATGGTAAATGGCTTTGCATAACTTTGGAGGGATGAATGGTAACACTTGACACATATTTTGTGTGGGCTTACATACTATTAAAATTAATTTGTACAATGTGAGATTCAAACCTATGTAAAAAAGTGAATGCATACATTTCCACACAAGTAGCTGATCCTCATTGGCACAGAAGAAGTACTTACCAAGCAGGGTCATCACAGATATACAGTTTAAAGAGGGAGTGGTGCTATACTTCAATCGAGCCTGTATGTATGTGACATTACAAGGTCCTGGCTGATGCTTTCTTAGGTGTGATGCAGAATTAATCTCTTATAATATACTGGAAATGTATAGACTTGCATTACTTTATTAATAGATTTGTGATGTGTGGCACATACCTTTACAATACATTCTATTTTACAGTTATACTTGGGTTATGGGAAGGGTGAATTATTGTCAGTAAACTACTGTGTTTATCAGAGATATGCAACTGCATGTTTTATTACATAATTATCATTGTAATGATAAACGAGTTACACACATAATACATATGATAAATATGATACCTAAAAAGTATGTCTATGCTCAATCAACCTTCTATACATAGCTATTGGTATGCAGTATTACCTTTATAGTCAGATTTTTTGAAAAATTACAGTGGGACTGCTACCAAAAAAGTGCATTGTACTGGATTAGAACCCAGGCACAGCTGTTGGAGCATAAGCTCATTGGACTTACACCTGGTACCACAAGGAAACCTAGGCAGTGGGTATATTTTCCACACTCAGAACTATCTAGAGTGCTGATGGCCGCCATCCAGCACTAAGCCTGTTTGCATGAAAGAAGGTGAAGCAAATTAAATCTTACACTTTTTTTCATTAATTAGTGAACCCTGTTTGCGTGTAACTAGGCAATGTGTAAATTTGAAAGGCAGTAACGAAGATGTATTATTTCTATCAATAATCATTATGACGATTCCACAGTAAAAATAACTACTGTGGGACTCCAAACCTCATTTTTGTTTATCTCAACATATTTATACCTTGTACTACAAAGACAAATGGGTAAAAAGTGTAATTTCTGCAGTCAATACCATCCATGTTGCTGTCCAATGCCACTGAAAGTGTTTCTGCTTCATAAGGCAAATGACATTTTTTTCAGTTTTAACCAGTTAATCATTTTTGAGCTAAGCCATGCACGGTAAAGTAAATAAATAAATAAATAAAACATAAAAAATGAAGCAAGCTTTCAACAGGCAGCTCTACATTAAAACAATCAGACAATTTCACTTATAAACACAGTTATAGTGGGTTATCTCTCTTTGCCACATACACTGCTTTGTGCCACCAATAAAACCATGGGCATAAAACAATTAAACTTTCATAGCCAGTATTAACAGTTTCTACAACTGGACACTCTCAGTTAGTTATATATGTGTGGTTAACATATTTAATGCAATGGGTGATCACACGACCATTTATGAATATGTTTGCAGTATTGCAACTATTTCTTCTCTTTGCATTCTGGTCATTCTTCCCTTATCTCTGTTTTAATATTGGACATGCAGTCTATAGTGCATTTTTCTATCATTTTGCTTTAAATATGTGATAAAAATGCATAACAGTGAGCAACTGTTTTCAACAAAAGCAGGAGAGGTTTGCTATTATGGACAAAAATGATACATGTGTGCTGTTTTGCTTTCTTTAAAAGCTCACTGAATTTAGTTCCACACTTTGTGAGTGTATCCTCACTGACACACCCACTGCAGTGAAGGGTGCCTTAATTGCTGTTGTGTTCCTTCAGTCACACTAATCATTAGCCCCTAACAGTGGTGTAGAGCCTACACTATCTTTACATCTGCTACACAAAGTCAAAAGTTTGGTGTTCAGCAATTTTAATGAATTAACATCTCATTTGCATCTTCACAGTGTTCAAAGAGCTGAATCTACACTATATAAAGGCGACCATGTAGCTAGGGAACTTGAAGGTAAGTAGACTTGTGTGGATTTGGGCAAAACAGAAGATTGTTGGTATTTTTTGCAGGTGATTTCTCTCCAGAGAAGCCATTTATTTTGCTAAGGTATGCTGCTATTATTCAAGGACATTTTATATTTTTAACACTTAGAAATGTATTATGTAGCCTGGAGAAAAAGAAGTTTATATGTATGCCCTTCTTTTACTTTGTTGTCGGTTTAGGCAGTTATGGCAGGCATTTACATTTGTGAGATAGGGAGGTCATACTTTCTGCGCAACTATTATTCTCAACATTTGCTTTTACGATTTCACTCAGTATTGGAGAGAAATGATAATGTACATGTGCCTGACACTGGTGTTATGCTTCTCAGATGGCCAAGGACAAATTCCACAGGAGTGGTGGGCACAGTGAAAATTGTCTGGCATTCATAAATTGACTTATTTACTATTTAGCAATGATAACTGTCATCCAGTAATTAAATTACATACCTTTCAGTATTTACTACATGAATGTTGAAAGAATGAGTGCTTTTCAGATCCCTTAAATTTTTTGGAGTGTGTGGGTATGCAACCTACTATTCTGTTGTCCTAAATGAGAATTGTATTTCAAGTGCTTTTATGTTGAACATATGTAGGCAGTATGACAATTGTGTGGTAAACACACACACTGATATGTACATATATATATATATATATATATATATATATATATATATATATATATATATATATATATATATATATATTCACACACACATTAAATATGTGGTACTCCTTGATTTTTACAAACATTTGTTTGTGTTTGGAGGGGAGAGAGACAGAGACACCTAACATGTTGTTGTCCAAAATGAGAAGTATGTATCAAGTTTTTTTCTTTTGAAAATGTGTAGAATGCCTGATCATTTTCTTGAAAACATATACATTACTTATGTGGTATTTCTTGGTTTGTACAACCTTAGTTATGTGTGAGGGGGAGGTGGGGATACACCTAGCATTCTGTTATACTAAATGAGAAGCGTGTTTCAAATGGTTTATGTTGACAGTAGTACAGAGACTCAGAGGGATTCAATAAACTCTGTGTAGGCTTTGTGTGAAGCCTCCATGGAGTTTACATGTGTGAGTGGTGATGACAGGTAAGCAGCAGTGCTCATTGAATAATCATGCCGTGCACCACATTTAAACATAAATAAGCAAGGTTTCATGGCTGGCAACAGTTTTGCTGGCCAGGAAACCATGTACATGAACATGGATAGCACTCCTGTTTAAATCAGAGCACTGAAGTTCTGTACTTTTGCGTGGAATGCCACAATGATCACCAGGGTTTCACAGATAGCTCTCACTCTCTCAGTCCAAGACATGTGGAGAAAGGCAAACATAATTGGGGGTAGTAATAGATACATATTTGACATATTTGCCCTACAGAATTGTGCTACAGTAACTAGGAGTTTGTATTAAGATACATGTTCTGAAGGATTTGAAGTCTGAAACTCAAATATATGTAATTATTGAGTTACATCAGTCCTGAGATCATCCCAGTGATATGGCTGAAAAACACAAGTTTGATAAGGAACACATTTGGACATTCTGTGAAAATCTGGACAGTTGAGAGGTATGAATGTTAAGTATATTATACAAACACAGTACAGGACAATGTATCTAGTGCAGAGTGTTGTGAAATCCCATTTGTGGCATGCTGTATTGAAGATGTGTAAATGATCTGTAAGGGTACATGGACTGCCATGTAAAATAAACACTCAGGAGAAGTGCGTGTATTGAAAAGGGACACACAAATGAATTACAAGAATGAACACAGGGGAAAGAGGACAGGTGAAACAACCTAATGTACAGCAGATGAGGGCAAGTCAATGGAAGAAAGTTGTAGCAGCAACTCCAATCACATATCAATATGGTACAGTAGGGACTGCACAGTGAAAATGTGTATTATGTGACTGCCACACAAGGTGACATAACAATAGGGAGGATGTCTGTGTGAGGTAATCATGCTTAAATGAATAATGTAGAGGATATTTATCAGGGATCTGACATACGATTTGGGAAGGGTGCATATTGTGAAGCTGTGTAAACTGATTTGCCTGAATATGAGTGTAATCTCAGCAGAGGTCTCCAGCAAGTGGGGCACAGTTAAAGGCTTATGGACAACATTAAAAGAAGCAACCATAATCATGGACAATATTAGCATAATACCACCATTAAACCATGCCTCTGAGATAACGTATGTGATTTAGAGTGATCACAGATGATTCTGCACAAACACACTTGTACAACTATAATGATACAGCCATACTCTATGAGGGTATTCATGCACACTGTCCTGGCACTGTAACATCTGCTGGAGATGTTAGAAGGGACACTGCTGTACCTGTATGCCACATTATGGTCAATACAGGCTAGTTGACTGGTATACATGGCATATACGTATGACACAATCTACACTGTCACAAATGTTATACATTCCACTAATGTTGTCAAATGTATATGTACAGTATGTACTGTGTACATCGCCAGAATAGGTATTGCACACATATCTGTTCTAACAACTTGATAGGGGTTCTGCACCATCAGACAGTAATGTTTATGCCACAAAAAGAATACTTAGGTATGACCAATAAGCTGTGTAACAGCTCACTGTGACAAAGGTAGTACACTTCAGTTACACATCAGTGGAAGATCTGTAGGGTGTATTGTACTCAATTATTAGTGTGATGAAGGTTGGGAACTATGGAGGTATTATGGCCTCTGATGTGGATGTCAATCACATACTCAGTACTTGTGTTACATACAAGGGAGTAGTCAGCACTGTGACCACAAGGTGGATGTTCCACTTACCATCTGCCCGAGGACACAGGTCACATATCTACTGGTCTGATTATAGAGTGTGATGTCCTCATTATATTTGGGTTGTATGTTTGCTTTCCTGATGTAACAAATCTACCCATGTTTTCTTATCATTGCAGGTGTTGTCATAGCTGTGGCAGCAGTCATTGGTGTGTGTTGATACTGTTTGTATTATCCTAGTATCACAGCTGAAGTCAGTGTTTGCCGACAATCTGTAGTCCTTCACTCAGTTGTTTGAACATAGGATGTGTATGTCATCTGTGATGTCCATTACTTAAATAATGGAGAAGAAAGGGCCTAGCAGACAGCCCTGATGTAGGGGCCTGATTACTGGACCTGAGCTGTAGGTCACTTCACACGTCAACATATTTAGATGCCATGTATGTGATACACTGGTCTACCCAATTGGTGATACAGGTGTATATGGCCACATCTGAGAGTGCTGAGTGAATACTTTAGTGTGGATTTGTCTCAAATGCCTTGGGGTTGTCAAGTTCAAAAGGATGATAATGTTGTCATGCATGCCCTCGATGATCTCAATGAGGACATCTAACAGATGTAACAGACATAATGTAGCATTAATAACTCACACAGCTCTGTTCCACACAGCCAGGATATCACTAGTGCAATTTAAAAAAGGTCCACGATGACATGTTGGTCTACCTCACAGATAAGGAGAGTCAGGATGTGTCTATACATGCATGCATTGGGTTCTGCCCCCCCAACTCACACAGATTCATGTTGAAAACACCCTTCTACAGCAAACATAGTCTGTGTGGAGGGTGCGTTGAAGTGTGTATTAAACTGTGCCAGGAAGGTGTATGTGATAAGTCATGTGATAGGCAATTTGCGATGTTGTCACAGGCCATTGATTCTGTGTGATAGGCCTGGATGTAGATAAGACAGTGCATAGTGGCTATCCTCAACTAGCATAGGGTTTGAACACAATCCCCCAGTCAAGAATCATTGAGAAAGTCTCCCAGCTGGGGATTAAACCTCATGTCACTGGATGGGTAACCAAGTGTCTCAATGACAGAACACATATTGTGAAAGTTGGTGGATAAACCTGTACCAGTAGAGCTGTCACCATTGATATACCCCAGACATCTGTGCTGAGCCCTTTACTGTTTGGAATCTATTTCTTGACAGATCAGGCTAACATATATGGTGTTTGGCTTACTGTGCTTGCTGATTCTTGCATACTGGGTGCAATCATTGAGTCCATCTATGATGATAACATACTTAAGGAGGGCCTAACACAGACAAATGATTGGTGATAAAACCACATGGTCTACAAATAAATGCAGAAATGTGTCTTTATTTTGTCCTTCTGAAAAGTGGAATACCATGCTAATTACAGCATTGACAACAGTCTTGATATGCTGAAACTGAGTGATGTAAGCACTGGGAACATATGTAGATAGGAATTTGAACTTCAACCACCAAGTGTTCACACTGGTATTGAAAGGCTATGTTGTGCACATCATAGGTCATGCCATCAAATTCAGATCATAGGATTATATGACAGCACTCTACTCAAACCTCATTAGAACACTAATAGAGTATAATGCTCTCTTTTGCAAGTACCTTACCAGACGCATGCAGCAATTGGAGAGACCACAGGGGATTCTCACCAAGAAAACAAAGGGCCTAAAAATTCATGCCATGATGTATGTTGATAGATTAAAAGCCATGTCACTGTAATCTGTATCATATAGGATGAGATGACTTCTGCCAGGCCTCCAGGTCAGTCTCTGACCCTGTCCTGGTGAGAATTGTGCATATCCACAAATCAGATATAACTGATGACATCAGCAGTGCCTGTTGAGGAGAATATGGTAATAACAGTGCCCCACATGCTGTTGTAAAAGGCTCTATGTAATGTCATGCAACAGTCCCTACCTATCTAAGTTCAGAGGCTACAGAACGCAGTGCTTTATGCAAGCACCACTGCACAAGTTTGACTTTTATAAGACTGTAGATCAACTTATAGTGAATGAGAGAAGATGTTTGGAGTCCTGCATGAAATGGATGTGTAGGCATGTCCAACTATCAAAATATAATCAATCCATGGGATTGGAGTGGTAACTGTAGGATACACACTTCTCCTCTTTGGGCTAGACAACCACACACACACACACACACACACACACACACACACACACACACACACACACACACACACACTTGACTGCAACAGAACCCATACCTAAGTACATAGACTACAGAACTCAGTACTTTACACAAGTGCCGTGGCACAAGTCTGACTTTTACAAGACTGCAGGTCAAATTATAGTGGATGACATCAGCCAAGCATGTTGGAGAGAAGATATTGGGAGGTCTGCCCAGATTCGTAGCTTCATAGATTCATAGGAGGTTACTAACCTAATGACCCTATGGTGTTTACAAGCATATAAAAGCAAAGTGCCCTTATTGAGCATAGTTAGATGGTTGTTGTTAGCAGAGATTTTGTGATCAGCACCTACTGGCCCTCTCCATGAAGGACACAGATGTCACTCCAGCAGTGAATTTACAATCACCCATCCAGTTGTCAAGGTTGAGCTTGAGTAGGGTCATTGAAGAGCACTGCTTCACATGCAGTGGAAGCCTATTACAGAGGAGTGTCAATTGCTGGGAGATATATCTGTCTCCTCAGCATGTTCTGTTTATGTCACAGGCTAGGGTGAGATGCCTGGAGCAAGTTATTCTTGTCCTACTTGATTTGCAGATATCCAGAATTTCCAGTAGGACAGTGTCTGTGCCTGCTCTGTAGGCCAGAGATAGGTCACCTCTCAGCAGCCTGCATGACACAGTGACAGATCATTCAATCTTTCCATGTTTGTCATGTTTTGGAGCCCCTGAATTCTTTAAGTCCCAAACCTCTGTGTTTTCTCCATTTGCTGCAGGTATCTGGTGAGGAACAGACAGAAGGGAAGATTGTACTCAATTAGTGGTCTGACAAGGACAGAGTACAGCAGAGGTATGACCTCCCTAGTCTTGGATGTGATTGTCTTATTTATGAGGTGCACAGTTTAGAATGTGTGTCTCACCACCATGGACACATAGTGATGGAAGTGTAGATTGCAATCAACATGTGCTCCCAAGTCTCAGAACACTGTCTTTGAGCTTAGAGGGATGCTATGTATATCATAATTAGTAGGGGTACTTCATTGTCCTAAGGGGCAATGAGGCATTTTTGCTTTAAGGTTCAGTCCATGAGTTTGGCACCAATCATTTGTTTGTATCAGCCCCTTCTGTAATATGTTAACACAGTTGGGGGACTCTGTATGAGTGTGTCCAGTTGACAGTTGTCTACAAGCTTGCTAAGCCATAGGCCATCTACCTTTGCCTTGACTTTAGAGAAAAAGTTTCCAAACAGCTGAGGGCCCAGCACAGATCCTTGTGGTATTCCATTGGTAAGTGGTCTAGTGGTGGAGGTGCAGTCCCCAGCTTTGACAGTGTGCTTTCTGTCAGTGAGCCAGTTGGCTATCCGTTTAGTAATGTATGGTTTAATCCCCAGATGGGAGAGAGAGTTTTGCTATGATACCTGAATGGGGGATAGTGTCAAAGGCATTGGATAAATCAACATAGTGGTATGTCCTGTTATCAATCATCCAGGTCTTTGGGGTCATTATCAAAGAAGTCCAGAATGTTTAATAAGCAAGATCTACCATTGCCAAAAGCAAAATGGGTTGGGTCAAGTGTGTTGAAGGTCACCTATGTCCCTGTGGATAAGATCCATGCTGATCACTTCCCTAGCCTTGCAAATAAGGCTTGTTAGACTTATGGATCAATAGCTCTAGTTCTGCATGTTGCCAGATTGATGTCATTGCATATCACACATTTAGTGTATGTGATATGAGTGGAAAATGTACTGCGACACCAGGGCTGCAGTGCTTGGGGGGAGGCAACATGTGGCTGTATTGTAAATATATGAAATATTGTTAGATAGGGCATGTAATTTCTTGTCATAGACAGGAAATGGAAGTAAACAGCAGTAATAGATAATAATATTTACTTTTTCATACTGTGGCAAGCAGCAGGTTTGCACAATGGTTGGCAAAGTGTTTGTGCATATGAGATACACATTTTCAATACTTTCCATGTTTACGTAGTTAAGCAGTGTGCAAATGTGAGCCACATTGCGAAAAGTCTGAGAGTTAGTACTAAATCTATGAAACAGACCTGCTGCTTACATGACTCTGTGGCAGAAGGTGTAAATGCATTGACAGAATTGTTTTTATGCCCAGATGATACTGGGTTTGAGTCCAGGTGTGTCTAATACTTTTAATACTAATACTTTTAAAGACTTTTAAACTCATTACATCCGAGTGACACCTCCAGTTGCATCTGCAGCTAACTCCTACTGATGCCTCTAGGCGTCAAATATTGCTTGTTCATATCTGCATCAATAATTCCAAAGCCATGCTATGTACAAGGTTTTAAAAGATTTCATCTTAAAGCTTATACAATGGCAAACACAACTGCATTAATATTTGACCTCTGTCTAGTGCAGGTAAATAAATATTAACTGATGTTTTTATTATATTAATTTATATAGATATAATGTTCATATTTTTCTAACTATCTCAATAGCCAAGCAACACAGATATAACTCCTTTGTCTCATATGAAAGCTGTCAGTTAGATGAATAAAATGCTGCTGACAGTATGTGTGCAACTTGAGTGTTTGCTGAGATATTGTAAGTTGTTTACAAAATATTACAAATGGAATAGTTACGGTGAATACTGTTACTTATAAAATTTGGTTTAAGACCCAGAACCTAAAGAATACTACCAATATAAAATTCCGGCTCAAAGAATGGACATAACAGAGGTAATTAAAGACTTACACCTTTTTGGCAGAACTCTTACACTTAAAGCTATGTTTGGTAATTCTAATAATGCTGATTGTATATTTAGAAAGCCCAGCACTTACATACCACCTAGTAATTCTACTGTAGATCTGTTCATTGACCTTTGTATAAAACAACTTAGAGAGAAGTCTCTAGATAAGCAAACTAATAATTTTAGTAATTTATCAGCTACAGAGTTACAAGCTCTAGTTGAATTGAAAGAACTAAATAGTATAGAAATATGTCCAGCTGATAAAGGAGGTGGTATTGTTGTTATCGACAAGGACAAATATATAGAATCTATGTTAAGTCATCTCAGTGACGTTGATACGTATGCTATTTTACCTATGCATATACTCAGCAGTGTCATAGAAGAAGTACAGTTTTTGATCTTTGATTTATTAATAACAGGCATGATATCTGAGCAACTGTTTGAGTATTTCAAGGTAGAACATCCAACAGTCCCTTTGATATATGGTCTACCCAAAATACATAAGAATCCCTTAACTCCACCTATGCGCCCTATAGTTTCAGGCCGAGGTTGGGTAACTAAGCCACTTTCTATTTTTGTAGAAAAGACTTTGCATGCTGCCTTGGCTAATTGTAGCACTGTTTTAAAGGATACCAAGAGTTTTTTAAATGAGCTATCTAAACAAAATGAAATTATCTTAGGACAATGTTTATTTGTAACTCTGGATATTGAATCATTGTTCACTGTTATACCCAATGAATGGGGAATTGAAAATGTCAGAGAATTACTGTGAGAGAGAAACACCCCTGATACTAAGGTGACACTTATTTGCACACTTTTGGAAATCATCCAAGAAAACAATGTTTTTATTTTTAATGATGTTTATTATGCACAAAAAGTTGGCTTAGCTATGGGCAGAGCTTGTGCTAATAGCTACGCCAACCTTTCCCTAGCTAATTGGGAAGCTAAACATGTACTTTCGAATAATGAATACCAGGTTAACATCAAATGGTATAAACGTTTTGTGGATGATATTTTTTTGTTGTGGCATGGCTCAGAGCAGTGGCTACAAGAGTTTCTTTTATACTTAAATCAGTTGAATACTTTTTTGAGTTTTACCTATGAATATTCTGATAAAGAAGTAGAGTTTTTGGATGTTAAAGTTACTAAAAATAATTTATCCACTGTGTCTACTACTTTGTATAAGAAAACTGTTAGAAAAAATAATGTTCTACACTATGGCAGTATGCATCCGAATCATACAAAATTCAATGTGTTGAAAGGACAGATATTTCGAACTATGAGACTTTTTAATGATGATGACAGTCTCATTGTTACATTACAAACACTTAAACAAGAATTTTTAGAAAGAGGCTATAGTAGTAAACATATTGATTCTCAAATAACAGAAGGATGGCAGCATAGATCAGGTAAGTGCCAGCCACCCCCCCCTCCCCACTAGTATTAACAATAGGGATAATATTGACAATACTTTCTCAAGTGATGCTTCCACTGATACCTCTAGGAATAAACTAAGGATGCCATTGACCTTTGCCAGTAATGTGCATGTAGCATGTGATATTATTAAAAAGAACTAGGATATTCTGTCTACTGTACATGAGTTGAATGGGGTCATTGGCATACAGCCAAATTTTGCTTTTAGAAATAATAGATCACTTAAGAGTCAGCTCTGTTATCGATCCTTTAATACTAAATCACCTATAATATCTGATAGCCTTAGTACATATATGTGTAGGAATTGTATGGCCTGTACACATACACATATTGGTAATCATTTCACACATTCCACTTTGGGTTTTAAGATAGATACTGCTTTTTATGCAGATTGTTGAACAAAAAATGTTGTCTAGTTTTACTATTGTACTACCTGCTTCTCATTTTACATAGGGAAAATGAACAGGGTGTTTAAGGATAGAATACTTGAACACCTTAGGGATATCAGGAATGTTAAAGAAACCAGTGCACTATCACTACATGTAGCTAAAGAGGGTAAAGAACATAAATTTAGCTTTATGGTACTAGAGATTCTGCATAGTACCAAGAGAGGAGGTGACATAAATAATAGAACAGAATCTAGTGAACAGAAATGGATTTTGCAGTTTCAAGCTGATAAACCTCCTGGTTTAAAGAACAGAGTTTCCCTGAAACCCTTCCTTAAAGCACGGCCATTAAAGCATTGATCTCTCTTTTAATATTTTATCATATATGTTTCAATAGTCCATCTTTTATTATTTTTTACTATTGTATTTGTTACCAGTTTTAAGTACATATTGTTCATTTAGTTTGTTTATTCAATTTTTTTAATGATCTATATATTCTACAGATGTATTTTGTCACATGGCTTTTAGCTATGATGCACATTTTATCTGTTTTATTTATTTTTGATTGGATGTTTTAGTGTTTAAAAATGTAACTGCTATTCTATCTTTGTTGGTCTGATGCAGCGGATGTTATTCAGAGAAAGCGCTTACCTACTACAATAAAGGACATATTGATTTTCACTGCTGTGTGGAACCAGATTATTTTTCTTTTTCTTGTATTCTCTGGTTTTTGCATCTGATTCCTTATTTGGTTCAAGGACTGTTTTCGTTCAATATAAAAATGGCTTGTGCTGAAGAGTTTGCCATTTATACTTCTTTCATAACCCTTATGATTCCAGAGATATGAACATTTGTTTGAAATGTGAGGGTATAATTTGATTCTGTCAAAAGGCTTAGGCTCTGCCCATTGGAAGTTACAGTGCATTTGAGTGAATGAGTTAAACAGTGATAATGCAATGACATGAATTCTGTATAGTACATGTTGCTGTGTGTTGGCATAGCATAATGGGGTTAAGCGGCATTTCACGGAGATAACCACAGCATTATACCACTGCTCACCACTACTGCACATTGGTGTGTGATGCGAAACTCTGGACAGAGAGCCCAAAAATTGAAAGGATCCATTGCTTTTTCTGCTACTTATGTGTGTTGTGTGTGATTCTATTTTTTGACTTGATTATAGGTGTTAAAATGGGGTAGATAAGTAAGTGATTAAATGGGGAGAAAGTAGGGGGAAGAAAAAAGGGAAAATGATACAGGAATGTGTAGGAGGGAAGTAAGAAAGAACCACAGCTATCCAATTTCTTTAACAGTGTAAACTGAAAATATGTGCAAAATATTAACTGAATTTCCACTGTCAGCTCCACAAAGAGTGGTGACAACAATGCAGTCATGTTGTATAGCCAATTGGACTGAATCAAGTTTGTCAAGAAGACACATTTGCAAACTGGACAGCTACATATGGGATGATTTTTGTTTTGTGGGACAGGTACCCATTTGTTTTAATTCAATAAGGGGGAACTGCTGGGTAAGGGACGTAGGTATGTATGGGTCAGGTAAATTCAGTAGGTGAAGAAGCAAATGGAAACAAACAAGACAAGTGAAAAGGACAGTGATGGACACAAAAGGTTGGGGGATACCACATTTGGGATGAGGGAGGGGAAAACACAGGCTTATGGTCATCAAACTTGTAGAAAGTGAGAATCTAGTCCTCACCCACTGGATTGTCATGAATGTCCTCTTATTCTGCTGGCAGCTGGAGTGCTTCATGTCTCCTCCTCCTATGGACCATGAGGGAGAGCAGCCTCTCCATCCAGTGTAGGTGTACACCAGTGATGCAGTGCACAACCCTACACACCATCCCTGGCAACTCCCTGTGGGTGATGAAATCACCACCTCCACCACTGCTCCCAGAGGGTACCACTGCACCATCTTCCAGGGCAGTACTATCTGAGAGCACAGGTAGTGCAAGGGCAGCAGAGGCAATGCTGCCAGGTTGGCTCCCAGATGTGCTGGGTATCAGTGCTGGAGCTGGTGGAGTGGGGGTAGGGTGATCCAATGGGGCCAGCCTACCTCGCTGTGCTGTGCAGCATTTAGTGATGTGGTACACATGGATGACATGGAGACATTTTGACGGCACATAATAGAAAATAAAAAAGAGAGATAAGGGTTGGGGTGAAAGAAAAAAAGAGATAAAATTAGTACTATCATATGTGACATACAATGCATTCACATAAGTAATCAACTCTTTTATCTGAAGTATTACATTTAAGTATAAGTCCTAACAGATATACACTATACTACAGATTGCTGAAAGTGATCCTTGAAATGAGCATATATTGTACATATGCATGTTCCAATTATACAGATTACAGTTTACAGTAGGCCATTTGTGCCACTGGTATAGAGTTTTTAATTTAATGTAAATATTATTGAAGGAATAACAATATTGTATAGTTGGGAATCATGGTATATGAACCCACAACCTTTGACTACAATCTAATATTGGACTCTTACAATTAGTTTGTGCCACAGACTAATGCATGCATACTTGCTTTTACAGTTGGGATGTGCATGCTCAATTTGACACAACTCTATAAAAGACCAAAAAGCTATTTTTAACTTTTAATGCTACAATAACACTTCTCTTCTGCTGTATACATACCACTTGCTTCCCTCAGTCTCTCCATTTCAGTGACATGAGCCTCTTGATTGAACTCACATTTGGTGGGAGTTGGGGAAAGAACAGAAAAGAACAGAACAGCAGTATGCATACCAGTCTTGCATATATTTAGCTTTCTAAGTCTTACAAGTACTCTCTTATTGTCATACAGCTGTGGGATGTCTGCAGTCTCAAATTTCTGCAACCAGTGGTTGAGAGTATCCTTTTTCCTCTTGTGAAGGTCATTAAATGATGCCTGCATTGCTTTCCAGTGTGTGGGATACCAGTATCACTGGATACAGCCTGGCCAAACTATTTCACACCTCAGACCTATACTGGGAGCCAGAATAGTCCCACTGCAGAAGCCTTTGGCTGTAGTGCTTTACCAGGAGTCCAGTAAATATCCTGGACTGCTGGACACCCCATACCTGTGCCCTAAAGTGTGAACCTTCTCTCCAATGCCAGCCATGTCTACCAACAGAACTAGAGGAATAGAAACTGATGTTTTCCTGCCAATTCCAGTTATCGCGTTTACTAGTAGTGAGCAAACCCGAGCAATGATACCGACTATGTTTGCGTGATGTTAAGCGGAGCACAGCAGTGCCATTTAGGGGGGACTTAAATTGAAATTGGAAGACTAATACGACACTTGGCCTTAGTTTGAGGGGTGTCTACTGATGTAGCCTGAAAATAACTCTTAGGTGAGTTAAGTTTGCATACATACACTGGGGGCATGAATGTAATGACCTGACATATTTTGTTTTATATACCGAGGAAAATTTACTTTTACAGTGTGGTTTTCAAATCTAGGCATAAGGGACAAAACATTTTCTTCCACAGTGTTGATTTTCTATCTTTGCTACAAAAGTAATGCTGATCAGACATAGTCAGGAATCATATATAAATACAGGTGACATTTTGAGCTGTTATACATGTATGTGTGTGACCTGACAAGGTTTTTGGATATAGATCCAGTTGTGTATGTGTCTTAGTTAATTGTGAAGGCCATGCAAGTCCAGATTGCAGAATTATACTTACAGAAATATAGTAGATAGTATACCCTTAGTCATACATCTAAAAACACAATAATGATGTCACATTCCTCATACATATAATTCATATCAGCTCCACTATCTAAAGGGTTATAAGTGAGAGTGAATATAATGGAAAGTGGAACAACAGTAACAATGTCTGAAATATCCTGCATTAGAACCCAGAACCATGTGTATAGCAGTTCTACACTTACACCTGTTGTCACAAGAATATTGAAATAACACTTGTCTATTTTTCAGTTCATTGCAATAAACTGCACTGTCACAATGGTAAGAATAGATTGCACACCCTGTACTAGAACCCAGGACCATCTATACTCCAGCCCTACACTTACACCTGCTCCCTGCTGCCACAGGATTAGTTACATGAAATTTCCTAATTTCCCAATCATTCTTAAGGTCTCTGTGTTAACCACCATGCAATGCCACTTAGCAGGTTTGTGCGGTGCCCAACAGAACTAAAAGAATGAAAACAGTTTCAATTATTGGCTGTCTGAGTCCTGTCTGCAACTGTTTGATGGTTGCTGTTGATGGGAAACCATGTTAACCACAACGTAATGCCCCATGGTGCCGCTAAGCACAATTGTGTGATGAAATACTGAAATTGCAACAATGTATTTTTTTTCACTTTTGCCCTTTTACAGACATCTTATTCACAGGTGTTCTGCGGGTGTTCTGTCTGCTTTCTGGGTGGCCCACTAGTCTAGTTTGTCTACTGCTGTACTTTGTGCAAATGAGGTAAGCACAGCCAAATCTGACATATGTCCCGAGTTTGCACTAAGCGGTGCATTGTGCAAACACTGGTCCAAAACAAAAGAAAGAAAAGAAAAAAAAAAGAAAAAAGGGGACAAGTAGTTGAAATGAGGAAAAGCAATTCATGACATACACACTAGAAAATGTTAGCACACATTAGATATTTCTACATACATCTGGATTTGAACTCTCACTGCAATGAACCTTCAGAACACAGGAAGGGTGCCTTATCCCTCTTTGCCACACAAACAGCTTTGCAGCATGGAACTGAAATCATTCTGCATGCAACTAAGTGCAACATCTTCTACAGTAATATGAAACCATACAACTGTTATTTGTACATTTATTATTTTTGGATGTAGTGCACTAAGTGATCACACAACCAGTTATGACTATTGCTTGCAAATATACAGCTCTGTCTTACCTATCTGTGTTTGTTTGTCATTCTTCTCTTATCTCACCAGTAATTTGAGGCATGCAGTCTGTAAGCAATTTTATATCATTGGCCTTGTGAAGGCTGCCAGCCTAGTTAGATAGAATTTTGTAGATAATTCTATGTCATTTATAAATATTAATATAATACACAGGCTTGGTTTACAAATGTAAAAAGAACTATATGTTATGATTAAACTATATGTTGTACTGAGCTTCAGAAATGTAACCACAGTGCAGTCTGCTGGAAGAAAGCTGATAAGTCAAGCATTGTATGACTGTTTGATCTCATGCTCTGAGACACGCTGTCTGGGCAAGAAATTCTTTCTATCGTCTTGATTTAAGAGATAATTACTAAGGTTTTACATGTATAATGTATTTTATTGCTGTGGCTTCCTGGCCAGGTGCAGCTTACCAAGAAATGTAAATTGTGAGTTTCTGTTAGCCTGGGAACCAGAGAAGTGTCAATAATGATGTAATGTGAAATGACTCAGCAGTACTGTGTTATCAGTTTAAGACTTTCTCAGAGACAGAGAGAGAATTAAGCATTTTGGATTTTGTCTAAAGACATCAACTCACCAGCACTGCCTTTGCTCTGTGAGTAAGATATTTATTTAGAACAGTGATTTCTCTTAGAGATAGATAGAAATAGCCAGATTAGTCTAGCTGTTTTCTATATTTATGTCAGACTATTCTACAGTATTATTTTAAAGCATTTTCCTGTGATTTCTGAACTCTGTAATGTCATTGTTTTGAAGTAATAAGTATTGTGTTGTGTTTTTATTATTTATTATTAAATACTTTTAAACCTTTTAACTGTGGCTGTTTTGTGTAAAGATAATTTAAGCTCTTAGAGTACATTGCATGTATTCAGTGATACTGTTTAAGCCTCTCCAATAGCTTTAGCCCTGGGTCACAATTGGTCACCCTTTGGGAAGGGCCTTATTAGTAGCTGATAAGAGTAGTTGGTGGCAGTGATTACTACCTTATAGCCTGGCAGATTGGGCATTGCTGGAGAACCTGTGCCAGCCTTCCCCAGGAGTGTCTGTATGTTTGTACATAAACCAAATCTCAAAGTGTGTGTGTGTCAGCTACTTGGGCAGGGACACAAAGTACTGGTTGGACAGAGAGGGTACTGTAGGTTTTGGCTTGACTACTGAGCTGGGATCTGAACCCTATAGCTGTGCCAGTGGGGAGTCTTACTGGGGATCTGGAGAGAAAGGGAGAAACCAGCTCCAGACTGACTGTGATCTCTGTGTGCTATTAAGGGAAATTGTACTTTACTGTGTGTGTACTTGTTATCCTTCCCAATGTGGATGCCCCTCACTGGTGCTAGTGGTGAGGATTGAGGCTCCTTGATTACTGGGCCAGTGCACGGGCATCACAGTCCTTAAAATGTGAGAGGATATTAAATGGCAATAATATTATATGCAGTTGCTAACAAAGGACAGGGAGGTTGGATATTCATAAACAGAAGCTGTGATTTGTGTGCTGTTTACTTACATTTCCAACCTTGACAAAATTACATCTAAAACTTTGTAAATCTAATCTGATACACCCACTGGATATAGGGCAGCCTGCAGTGCTGTTGAGTTTTCCTTCTTCCAACCAGTAATCATTCACAGTTGCAATCCATTAAAAACAACCTCTGAGGGAACACCTGCACTATGTTTACATGGAGTCAAGTATTTGGGATTCAGCAATTCTAACGAGTTCACACCTGAATTGCATCTTTACCATGTTGGGAGCCTTGAATCTACACCATAAAAGGCAATCTTGTAGCTAGGGTAACTGAAGGTAAGGGGACTTGTTTATGTGGAGAACAGAGAAAAGAGGTTATTACTTTGGGATATATCTGCACAGGGGATTACTGAACTTGAGAAGGTATGCTTGCATTTTCTCAGCTACATACTGCATATGCTGGAATATAACTAAGAAAAATCTGTAGAATAGTTGAATATATATATATTTGATTAGCAAAGACTTTTACACTTTTAACTGTGTGCACTAATTAGAAGTGTACTGATGGCATAGGCATGCTTGTCAGGGCATTTCACAGGTATAATTGATTGGCAAAACCTTAATGGAATGTTCTGTGTTAAATCTGTAGACATGTTTCAGGAACAGTTCATTTGATAGCACTTTTAGCATTTCAAATATGGTTTGTTAGCAAAATGTGTCATTTGCCTGTTCTTTTGGGGGTGCAAACCTGCATTTCTGTTATGGCACAAACAAGGATATATTGCTATTATTACTCTCCTCTTTTTTGCATCCACCCTGTTGTTCATATTTCAAATCTCTAGACTCTTTTATGTCTCTCCAGTGGGTAATACTGAAATGCTACCTTTTCTGTTTTATCTGGGAACAGTTATTTTATAGTTATGTGATACTTATGTGTATTATCCTTCTGTTGTGTTTTAGGACACCTAAGACTATACCACCCTGGTATCTCAAAAAACACCTTTCATTGACCCTGAGAATCAAGTCATTGTTGAAGCTTTTAGGCAACATTGCGCCTTCCTGCTTGAGAGGAGATGTGGAGATATGTCAGATAGAATGCAGATTTGACAGCAGATTGTCACAGATGTTAATGCAGTGGGTGGCCACAGCAGAATGTATGACCAGATGCGCCATAGGGCCACTGACATGATCTTGTTTTCATGGAGGAGAGCAGCTGCAAAGGGCTGGGGTTGGATGAATACTGGGGGGCCTGCCACAGAACCACAACTAACAGCAAATGAAGAGTTCCTGTCCACTGTCAGTGATTCAGACAGCTCCCAGGAAAGTGCAGAACAGCATGTCCTTGACATTGGTGCGACTGTTTCAGAGACAGCAAGCATGTCAAAGGAAGAGCTTACAGGTAGGCTTTTATATCTCAATTGGTGAATACTGTTGTATAGTAAAACAATTTAAATCAATACGTTATTTCTGTTTCACAAGAATTTTTTTAGGGGGATTGAAGATTGTTGCAGTTAACAACACATTCTGATTGATTAGCTTAGACTGGAGTTGTCATTCAAGTTCTTGTTGAAAGTATAGTTAATGTACATATAAAGGGGAAAAAGTATTACCCCCTGTGTTAATGTTAATTGCAATGATGTTGTCCTTACCTTTTGCTTAACTTCTTCCAGGACCATCTGGCATGCAGAGGATACCATCATCTGCACATGGTAAGCCAAACATTTTGTAAGTACTGATGAGCAATTCAAAGAAATATTTTAGTATGTGATGTTAATGTCAGGACTGTTGTGTGTATTGCTGTACTGTCCAATAGTGGCAACACTGTTATTTTGTTAGCATATATTGGAGTACAGTAGCTTAGGTATTAATTTTCTTGTGTTTGTTGCTTATTATCACAGATGATCCTGACAGTGGAAGTGTGGGACTTCTACCACCTGATGTCAGAGTATCATCAGACTCTGATGATAATGGTAGCCAGACAGAGGTACAGTTGGGAGGTGAAGAGGTTGAATCTGACACTGAGGTTGACATACAGCCATCCCCTGAAATTCTGTTGGACACAGCCAGTAGGCTATACCTACCCATTCCAGTGAACTCACAGATATTGGACAGGTGGAGGGTGAAACAAATGATCAGGGAGGTGTGGTGACTGCAGCTTCAGTACCTGTTGGTGGTAGCTGTAGCCAAAGTGTGGTGAGGTGCCACACAGGACTGTTGTTTTTGGTGCTCGGAGGAAGCCTGCTGTCCATCCTCCACCTTATCCAGGTGTTTCTTCCCATATCACTCCACATATGTTTAGGGCCATCGTGGAGGCAGAGGCATGTTCCCATAGGTGCTCCAGAGAAATGCTTAGGGTTGTAGATGTGGCACAGGCTGATATGCATGACTGCCTCTACCATGTTGCCAATTCAATGGATCTGATGAATGAGACATTGGAACGAACAATGTCTGTGATGGAAAGTCTGCTGGGAGAGGGAGGGCATCCTTATGGGTGTAGGTCAGCCACATCATCTGCTGTTAGCCAACATGGCTGCACCTGATCAAGCTCCCATAGTGACAGTACTTCCACTGTTGTGTGGTGAGCTGCTTAGCCAGATGTGACAGACCATGGAGTCATGGTCCTGGGCGTACTCATGAGTAGAGCTCTTCCAGCAGACATCAGTCACTTTCAAGTAGCAGCAGTGCATCTGACCATGGGCAGGGACATGCCAGTGGAACTCCTGGCAGAGCCAGCTCTCATGGTCGGGGATGATGACAATGAACTGCCAGTTCTACCATGTACAACTCACAGCTGTCTGACATACCAAGATGTAGAGCTAGCACAGAGCTTGGCTGTGTTCATACAGACACTCACACACCAATTTCACCTAGAGGACCCCTACAGGCACACACACAACAGCTACATGGTTCAGCCATCAAGCTTAAAACTCATTTTGTCTCACTGGCCATTTGTTGGTTTATGCAAATGTCTGCCTGCTTTTCTTTATTACTCACACACACTGGCCAACCTTTTGTGTCAGCCTAGGCTTCCTGCCCCCCCCAATCCCATGTGCAAGTGATGATACCTGTGCCATATCCCTGTTTTGTATGTTTTGGATTCAGGGATACATAAGTTTTGTGTCGGATGCTCAGGGTGTATAGCTGACTTAGTGTTTAGTATATCTACAGTTGTGATGTCGAACTGGTAATTGTACCTTTGACTTATATTGGCCTTAGAAAGTTAGACAGTTGATAGCATCAACATTTTCCAACATTATTGTGAATGATCTTGTGAGGGTTGTGAAGTCTGAAACTGCAATGTGTGTAATTACTTTCTAACTTCTCTCTTTAATGATTTTCTAGTCCAAACATATCGTGCTAAACTGAGGGCATGCAGTGACTATCATGACGTTTGAGAATTATGATTGTGTAAATCTTTGATGCCTGAGGCCTACTACTTAATAAAAGACACATATAAGTCAAATAAGTCTCTGCAGTCACATGCTAAGGTCATTTCTGTACAAATCTCCCACATTTTACTTGCTTACAATAGCAAGTAACAAAATGCAAGGATATGCCAGTCATTCATATTATTACACAATACACTCCAGGTTCAACACTTTATTTATTTATTTATTTACATTTGTTTACTGTAAAAATCAGACTGGACACAGGTCCTTTTTCAGTGGAGGTCCAGGGAGAAAAGCTCCACACAAAGATACATTAAGTACACAGTTAATAAAAAAATTGATATAAATGCAAGTGAGCAATGCCAGCAAAAAGCACAACCTAAAATATGAATACCAATTTACATGAAGGACAGTGGATATACATGCAGTATACATTCATATATGCATAGGAGGATTGGATACATCTAAGATGGCACATATTAAAATATTAATACAAATAGTAACAATCACAGCAATGATATAGTTATAAGCTTTTTATACATAACAGATATGGCTGTAAACCAAGACAGATATAAAGCAGTGTTTGGGGAGATGGTGAAGGAAGCAGGTGCAGAGACTAAGAGGAAATAGTAGGGGATGATTAAGGAATGAGAGAAGATACAGAGTAAGTAGTATAGGTGGAATAGGTGGTAGGTAGATGCCTTAGGTGTTGAGATGAAGTAAGGTATTAGAGGAAGTAAAAAAGGAAAGCCAGTGCCTGCAGATGGAAGATTGAAATGAACCATGCAGGGTGGCTAATTGGCTAGGGAGGGCGGAGAAGGGGGAGATGGAGGGGAGGAAGAGGATCTCTAGTCTGAATTGGTGCAAGAGCATAACCAGTCAGCTTTGAAGTGATTGCATGATGGTATAGAGGTTAATGAGGGAGAGTGTTCCAGAACTTAGATATTATGCATGAGAAAAGTGCTTCTCCAGCTGAGTTCTTGGCTTTGGTTACTTGGAGATGATTTTTGCTGCTGCAGCATAGTGGTCTGGTGGTACAGTAGGGCTGGAGTAGATTTTGGAGGGATGGGACTTTAAGAGGATAGTTTACTAACTTATGAGCAAGAGAGAGTTGATTCAGGTGGAGAAGTTGAGGGAGTTCAAGCCAGTCAAGTTCAGTAAGTGAGATACAGTGGTGTCTGCGATAGGAAGACCCAGTGGCAAATTTGGCATTTTGTTGTAACAAGACATGAGCTTATTTAGGTTGGTTTGTCTTAGGTTGGTAAATATAGGAGAGGCATAGAGTAGGGTGGAGATAAGGTGGGAATTGGCCACTGAAATTCTAACTGTTTTGGTGAGAAATTGCTTATTTCTGTACAAAGCCCCTAGTTTTTTGTGAACTTTTTTTATGGTCAGAGAAATATGAATGTCGAATTTGAGACAGTTGTCAATCTCAGCACTTAGTAATTTGGTATGTTCTGTTGGGGAGATGATGGTGTTGTCATTGGCTGTATTATTAAAGTGGGAGTTAGTTAGATTAGATTTTATGGGTTGGATGATGAGGAATTTAGTCTTGTTTGGATTGAGTATTAACTGGGCATTAGATAGCCAAGTTTCTACAGAGGTGAAGGTTTCCTGTGTGATCTTATGTAGTTCAGATAGGGACTGGGCTGAGCAGGTGATGGTGGAGTCATCTGTATACTGTATGATTGAGGCTTGTTTGGTGGCAGTGAATAGATTATTGGTGAAGAGTGAGAAAAGTAGGGGTCCTAGGATGGATCCTTGGGGAACATCGAGTGAGACAGGGAGTTGAGGAGATATGTCATTATGCCAAACAATGGATTGTGGGTAGTCTGTTAGGTCTGTGAAACCAGTCAGTAGCTGATTGGGTAAAGGATAGGTTAGTGAGAACAGAGATAAGTTGTTTGTGAGAGGCCATGTCAGAAGCCTTAGATAGAGCTAGGAAAGTTGCTGAGGAGAACAAGCCACTGTTTTTATGCTGAAGGATAGTGTTATTGAAAGACAGTAAAATGGTAGTAGTGCTATGGTATGGCCTGAAGCCATGTTGGGTGTTGGAGACGAGGTTATTAGTTAGGAGGTAATCTAGGACTTGAGAATTAATTCATCTCTCAAGTATCTTGGAAATTGAAGAGAGGATAGCTATGGGCCAGTAATTGGAGAGTTCAGTGGAGAAGCCACATTTGTGGAGAGGAATGATGTGGGATATTTTTCACAGGGTAGGGTCTTAGCATTTTGATAGGGACAAGTTAATCAAGGTAGAAACTGGAAAGGCTAGGGCGTCAGCTGCTATTTTTAAGTATTCACAGGGGAGATTGTCGGCAGCTAGTTTAGTAGGTTTATGTTTCGATAGAAGTTTTTGATGTTGGAGGTAGGAAATGGAGTAAATGAAAAGGCAGTGGGCAGATTATTAGGTGTTGATGTGGGGGGGAGTTGTGTTGTTTAGCTAGAGATAGAATGGTTTCCGTGAAGTGTTTATTGAAAGAGGTAGCAATACTTTCAGAGGAGGGGAGAGTATTAGGTGGAGGGCTGTCAACTTTACTGGGTGGAGAATAGAGTTTATGGAGGACCAGAATTGCTTGGGGTTGTGTTGGGAGGAGTTAAGGGTGGACTGATAATATTGAGTTTTGTCCTGTTTTATTAGCTTTTTGACTCTATTGTGCAATTCTAGGAATTTTTGTCTAGATGAGGGGTTTTTTGTTATGTGCCAGTGATCCCAGCCTCTGTCTCTGATTTCTATTACTGACCTAGTGGCTTTCTGTAGCCATGAGGAGTGCTGGGCTTTGACTCTGGTATTTCTTATGGAGGCATGAGCATTTAGGATGTTTAGGAAGGTGCTACTGAAGAACTGAACTGTGTCATCTAGATTGAGCTACTTTAGTGGAGTCCAGTTACAGTATTTAAGGGATGAGATAAATGTGAGTGGGTTAAAGTTTACCTTGCTACATATTTGCTGATAGATGATGGGTTCAGCACAGTATAGGTGGTGTTTCACTAGGAATGTTGGGTTATGGTCACTGAGGTTGTCAGGTAAGCAGCCAGCTAAATATGACACTTATCTTGTTAATCCAGCAGTTGCAACAGTTTTAGTTCAGGGTTGACTCTGTCTGATTCAAGCAGTACACAGCCAATACATGGGGAGGTAAAGGTTGTGAGAGTTGCCTGGCATCAATGTTACTACATGTATGTGTGTAGGAGGAAGGTTTTAAGCCCTTAGATGGTGAGTGAGTGAGTGTACTATGTGTTGTCTCTTAGCCAACGCAAGGGAATATTGAGCATACCTATGTCTGCCTACATCCACAGCAGCTGGTGGTTCCCCCTCTGACTCCTCAACTGTGTGTGGCTGTGGTGACCTTGGCATTGATGGTGGGCTGTGTGCTCCTTCCCCTTGGTGATCCTGCTAAAGCTGTTTTCTCAGGATAATGTTGTGTATCATGGCACATACTGTGAATATTTCAGTACATGTTCGTGGATTATACTGTAGGACTTCCCCAGATGTTTCTAGGCACCAGAACCATGACTTCAGCAGCCCAGACATACACACTATGATATTTCTGGTTTGAGTGTGTGCCTCATTATGGTGTTCTTCAGCGGGTGTATGTGCATTTCTGATGGGTGTCATCAGCCATGGTTCCAGTGCATAACTGGCAATCCCCAGTAAATGACCCTGTGGGATATCCCCCCTAGTAAATATATATATATATATATATATATATATATATATATATATAGTTGGGAGGTGGCTTGATATGTGAGTTGTGGTAACTGCCAGGCTTGCCAGCACACACATTCAAGATACTTTTCATGGCATTACACATGACTTGGCAGTTAACAGAGTGAAAGCCTTTTCTATTAATGTAGAGCCTTCCCTGTTCCCCGGGTAGTGCTTTACTTTCTACATGTATCCAATCTATGGCACCCAGTACTTCAGGATATTGTGCTATAGGGTAGAACTTCTGAATATTTCTGGCCTTATCCTCAAGAGTACAGGGAAAATATATGTGGTCACTAGCATGTAACATAAAATGATGGCGGATCCTGGATGCTGATGCCTGTGACACTCCCAGCATGTCCCCTGTTGGTCTCTGAAAGGTACCTGTAGCTAAGATTCTAAGTGCTACACATACCTTTGTCTCTACTGGGATGGGTTCCACTCAGTTTACCCTGGCTGTAAGTTGAGGATGAAAGAGATTGCAGAGCTCCTGTAGGGTGTTACCACCCTGTAGCACTCTACACTTTCCACATCATATAGGTTGTGATAAGTTACCCGGAGTCTGAAAACTCTTCTCCTTCTTGGCCTTTGTCTATTAGTAGCAGCAGCAGCACAGACTTCAGCCTGTTGCACATGCACATAAATGAAAGGAGCAATACCCCTAATATTGTTTCTGTGTAGACTCCTTGCTGTGGCTGTATTCCAATATGTTTTGGAATTCACATGAAAAAACAGCACTGAGTCTACACGGTTGCTTTATAGCTTGGTGAATAACTTCTCCATCTTGGATTGGTTGATTAGCATACAATTCAGGTGCTTATGCAGTATGCTGTAATTTGCATGCCATGGTGGTTACCTTGTTTGTATGGCTGTGCGTGGCTCTACACACTGTGTAGAGCTGCTTACTGAACCCAAAACGGTGCACTACCATGCACTCATTGCAGTGTGATGTGCACATAGTGTAAAATGACTGTGTAGGCTTTATTGAATCTGACTGACTGATTATTTTTGTGAAGAAATACATCACTTATATGATATTAATGTGTCTTATCATTCTCTGTTTTATGTCACATAGGATTATGGCACCCAAGACTACAAATCGATGGACACCTCCTCCTTTCAATAATGCTGACAATGAGGTCATCATTCAGGCTGTAAGGCAGCATGGAGTCTGCCTGTTTGAGAGATGCTAGGGTGTTACAGCTACCAGAAAAGAGATATGGAACTAATTAGTTGCAGATGTGAATGCAGTTAGTGGTCACAGCCACAATTATGATCAGGAGCAGCATTGGGCCACTGATATGATTTTAATGTCATGACATGTTTTCTCTATCTGTAACTATTGTTGAGTGAATACAGTTATATAAGAGAGTTGTTTAGTAGGCAAGGGTGTGGGTGGACAGCTCAGACAAGTTTCAGTTAGAGCTGTTTCTTACAGGGCATATAGGCAAATGTGTATTCACTGTCCCTGTGTTACTCCCATTGTGATGATTATCCTTTCATTGCTTCATTTCTTCCAGGTGCATCTTCCCTGTAAAGCATTGAGACATCTGCACATGGTAAGCACATTTTTTGTTTTTGTTCTTGCAAAGTATTATTTATATATATATTATCTGTGTTTGTGTGTGTGTGTGTGTGTGTGTGTGTGTGTGTGTGTGTGTGTGTGTGTGTGTGTGTGTGTGTGTGTGAGAAGGGTGTAATGAGTGTCTGTATTGCTGTAGCATTTGCAATTGTGCAAACAGTGTTACTTTTTGTTTATATACTTTGGTTTACTATTTATGGGAGTAGTAATTTCATTCCTGTGTGTGCTCAGTAGCTGCAAATCAGTAAAGACTGAAGTTAGAAAATAATGAAAGGCATTTGAGTTTCAGAGTTCTTACCCTTCAGAAAATTCATGTTAATGCAAACCTCTTATTCTATCAACTTTCTAAGTTTGTAAGAGCAATATTTAAAAACCCCCTATTTTTGGGCCTTTGTTCCACTTTTATTTATGACTTTGTCGAGATTTCTTGCTCTAAGAGGTTGAGAGGTATGTGAGGTTCGAATAACAGTGCTGATAAACTAAAACTGAATTTTAATATCTATACCTTCTGCATTCATACTGTCTATAAATTCTGTATTCAGAATGTCAAATCTTACTCCCCCGGATTTACTAATCTTCCGTGCAGGACTAGCTTAGTCCTGCACAGAAGTGTCTGTTTAGGAGCGGGATGGCAGCACGCCGTGCATATTAATGAGGTGTGCTGCCTGAGCTCCTAATCTTACATGGAGCATGTAAGAGTGCAGGGGATGTGTCTGAGAGCAGATATCTCAGAATGTACATGCCCCCACAATGCAGAACAACAGAAAGGCTTAAGAAATGAGTGAGACCGCTCATAGGTGTACGCATATTCCCACCAACATTCCCCCTTATGTACAACAGCAAGTAAATACAAATAAAATGAACAACCCCCTTTTTTTTAATTAAAACTCCAATTAAAGCTAACTGTAGGTGCACAGGTGTGCCCATCGCTTAGCTACAGTTAATGCAGCTTAAATGGCTGAAGAGGATAACAAGGAAGATATATGCAAATGAAGCAGCATAGCAATAGTGTAGTGGGCAGAGCACTCACCTTAAAAGCAGGCATTCCCAGTTTGAGTCACACTGCAGCACATTCCATTTTCCATGTGAAATCAGTTTATGAACATGTTTTTGCTGAATAACCTACTAAATAACATTTAAATGTGAACTGGAGTACTGCATTAAATGCACATGTGAGGTGTCAGTGTCATAATGTTGCAAAGTCCCCAAATAAGCACATGTGCCCCATACAGTATATGTACACAGAAATCATGGATACAAATGGAAGGTAAAATGTGCAATGAATGACAACTCCATACAGCTTCCAAATCCCCCACCTTCCCAAGAACCATTAGATATTACTGTCTAAATCAGTGCAATTGTAAGCAGAAGTAAGCAAGTGTAAGCACCAATAAGCAGTAGTAAGCATATTTAAACACTAGTTAGTGAGTTTAATCCCATTTGCGCAGGGGTAAGCAATGCACACACAGGTTAAGCAATATTGAAGATAACTCTCTGTAAGCATATTTAACCTGAGGTTAGCATTGCTTATCCTCACGCAAACCCGCACAAACCTGCTTACAACTGCTCAAAAGTGCCTTAATCACTCGTATCCAATGGCCCTTGTTCTGTCCAGCAACAAAATAAACAACCTTGCAGGTCTTAAACCCAGGACCCTATACACTACAGTCACAGTAGTTACCGCCAAGCCATCACAACAGTAGAGATGACTGAGGTAAAACCAAACAAGTCCACACTATAGTACAATCAAACTGAACCTGTGAAAGGAATCAATATACAATCATATGTTCCATAACCGACTACATAACATAAATATGTGAACTGGAGTACAGCAGTAAGCCCAGAAGTGAGGTGTAATTGTAATAGAGTGTTGAAATCCCCAATAAAACACAGTGTATGTACACATGAATCATGCATACCAAGCATACATATAAGATGTAATGAATAAGAAATCAATGTCAAAAAGAAAATATAATGCAAAGTCTAATATAAGTAAAGCTGAGCATTGCACAGGCCAGCTTAGGAGGTGTAAGCAATGTGTAGACCAGCTAACTCAGTGTGCCCAGAGATATACCCCTTTAAATAATGCCAACCCTAGGTAAGCAGGTTTGCCCATAGCTTAGCATTTTCAAAACCGGCCAATCACGGTAAAGTACAGGAAATCGGCCCTACTTAAACCCAAGAGGCAGGAATACATCTCATAACTGGTTGTAGCTTCCCCTTGCAGGCACCATGTCAGGAAGGGGAGAAGGTGTGCACTTTCAGGAGCAGCACTGGTGCATCCAGGAGTCCAGAGTCATAGCAGGACTCCTTGTCAAAGACCATGATCAGAGACTGCTGCAGGGCCAGTAGCAGGGCTCCCAATATAAGGCGGAGGCCTGAAACTGTCTCGCCCATGACCTCATCAGTGCCCCCCCCGAACTGGTGAGCAGGTCAGGCATCACTATGCCGCCCTGAAGCAGTGAAAGGGGGACCTCTTGGACCAGTGGATCCAAAAGGCTACAGTGGCAGGGGATGTCCCAGCTGTGTGTAAGTATCACCCCACTATGTGTATAATAATTGCCAGCTCATGTATATCATAAATAGGTATGGCTAAATATTCCTCTTATCCCCCACAGCTGCAATGGAGCAGGCCACGGACCAGGAGGTCCACATCAGTTGCCTGGCAAGGTTGCTATGCGAGGCATGTCAGTAATACTCATGCATTTATTGCCATTGGAAATAAACTAAAAGTATTAGTGAATTAATTGCATGCATAAAACCTGTATTGTTCAAGGCAAGTACTGCATACACTGGAGAATATGGCAGGAAGAGTCTCACATAGTTTGTATGTAAATAAAGCGTAATAGTCTGGCAATAAAGTTCTAACTGCTGGACTGCATGTGTATACTCTGGTATCATATGGTAATGTAGATTTGCAATCACGTAATAGTACTGTTGTATTAAGCACTGTTACCCACACTGTGCACCATAAATAGAATGTGTAGGAATGCCTGTATATGACTGGTGTAATCCCCAGAGGCCATTTAGTACAACTGAGAGACACATAGACAGAAAACAGGGAAAAGGCAGACAACAAAACCTGAATAGCACATGCAACTGAGATGTGAACTGTTATATTTTTAGCACACACAGTCATGG
This sequence comes from Protopterus annectens, assembly GCF_019279795.1. Lineage (NCBI taxonomy): Eukaryota > Metazoa > Chordata > Ceratodontiformes > Protopteridae > Protopterus > Protopterus annectens. The sequence goes on from NC_056725.1 coordinate 165,836,764, forward strand.
TTCGAATCCTGGCAGTGGGAGTAGTCTGCATACAGAATCATACCCCACAATTGTACTGATTTGTCCAGAAGTGGCCCATATCTGGTGCCTGTCAACCTGTCCCCCTGTGAAATCAGTGGGATGATCCCAGACGTATAGGCAGCAAACAGGAAATACAACTGACTGACACACATCTATGATAACAAAGCTGGCACACTAGCAACTCCATAAAACCTTATGAGAGTAAGAGGCCACATATGTCCCATTTACACCCCCATGTTGTCAAGCTGTGGCCAGAGTGTGTACAGTAACAGAGTGAGATGTATGTGCATAACAGTAATGCATAATCTGGTACTGTATGTAGCAACATTCAGGTATTGCTAACAAATATTTCTTCTACAGGTCTGTCAGATACCAACACTGTGCCCAGAAATGCATGAATGTTACCCTGTACTGGTACTGTTTACATTGGTATTGTATGGCACTGTGACTGATGCAGTTGCACTGAATAATGAGGTATTAGTCATCACTGTTGCCCACAGTGTCCTACAAAATATAACTGTCTAGGAAATCTGTATAAGGGTGTTGTAATACAAGGTCAGAATGCCAAAGCACAGGAGAATTACACGACAGAAAGCAGATAGGAGATATACAGCAATAACTATATAGCACACACAACTCTGATGGACAGACTTTAAGTTGTAGCAGACACAACCATGGTCTGAATCTTGGGAGTGGAAGTAGGCTGCATACAGAATCATACCCCACAACTGTACAGATAAGACCAGGATGTCCAGTATATGGGCCCATATCTGCTGCCTGTCCCCCTGGGAAGTCTGTGGGATGATCCTAGATGTTTAGCCAGCAAACAGGGAATACAAGTGATTGTCAAACATCTATGAGAACAAACTTGTCACTGTAGCAACTCCTGAAACTGTAATGAGAGTAATAAGCCAAGTATGTCCAATCTACACCCCCATGTTGTCAAGCTGTGACCAGAGTTTGTATAGTAAGAGAGTGAGTTTTATGTGCATAATACTAATGTGTAATCCGGAACTTTGTGTGGCAACAATCAGGTAGTGCTAACAATCATTGCTCCCACAGGTACGTTGGATATGAACACTGTGCTGAGAAATAAAAACCTTTATACCCTGTACTGGTACTGTTTACTCTGGTATTGTAGGGAATAGTGAGTGTTGCAGTTTCCCTGAATAATAAAGTATCACTGATCACCGTCACACACACTGTGCTACATAATATAACTGTGTAGGCAAGCCATGTATATGTGTCTGTCAGTCAATAAAAGTTGAAGAGGGCAATAGTCTAGATATGTCCCTGTATGCCTGCATATGGTCAAGACATGGCCAGAGTTTGTGCAGAAAGAGTTGGATAGCTATGTGCACAACATCAACTTGGAAAATGGGAGTATGTGTAGAAACAGTTAGTGTTAACAAACATTTCCTCCACAGGTATACCAGGTAAGAGGTGTATACTGCAGGTAAAACCAGTTCACGTATAACAATGGCAACAGCCATATCACTGTCCAAACTAAGGCTATAGAGTAGTGTAGTGATACTTGTAAGGTACAGATAACAGCACTGACTAGGAAAGTAATGTGGACTACAGGAATATACTAGTTGTGTATTGACATCCCACCACCCCCACTATATCTCCAACAATAAACTACATACCCACCCCAATCTGTATGTAATGTCTCCAGTGTTCTGATTATGCCATATTGGTAATAAATATTTATATTTGTTTCCATGCATGTGCTATATTGAATCATTCCAATATTGGTGGCATGGGGCCATCAATGTACCTGCATGCCTGTTGGTATTACCACTGTGGTCTCATATATGCATGTGTTCTGTTTGCTATGCAACTGTTCCATATCTGGTGTCTGGGTTAATGGGAATATCTATGCATGCTGTTATACCTAACCCTGGAATGTGTTGACTATTAATAACCCATATATGATGATAACTTTAAACATAATAGCATGATTGGGAAGGTCGGTGCCAGCAGACCCACCTGTCCCACCTCAGATGGCCATGGTACCAGGCAACAGCATGTCTGGGGCCCAACCCGGGACCTCCTCATCTGTTGGCCCTGCACCACCTTTGGGTGGAACCACCTCAGAGGATGGGGCTCACCCCCCCTGTGAGCGGGCGCAGGCAGGTGCCTGTCACCTGCCGCCAGGTCCGGGTTGTGGTGCGTAGAGAGCTCAGCCAGCAGCTTGGTGATCTTCTACTCCAGCTCGAGGGCTGCATGTTGCAACTAGGGTGTCAGTCTAGCTCTGTGACTCACCCCCCAGCACAGCCACCATCGGGGCTGTGAAGGTGCAGTGGTGACTACCCATGGTTGGGGACCTCAGTCCCACTGTTTCCACTAGGGGGCTCATGGACTTCCGATTTCCCAACACCCCTCCCCATCAAGGTGTTTACCCCCCACATGTGTCATATACTGCCCCTGTATGCATCTTGTTTGTCTTGTCTGTTAACCTACCCAACCTACCTCCCCAAATATACCTACTACCCCTCCCCAACATCCCACTCTCACCTTAAAAAAAAAAAGGGCAATCTGTTCCCCCCAAAAAGTCATACCCCATACATAGTTGTCCATTTTGCATGTGTCCACTGGACACATGTAATCAGGTCTAATTGGCATCACAACATATTATTGTTGTCCTCACCCCTCTCTCAGGGGTTTGAGTGTCCAAATCTACCTTCAAATTCAGTGTATATCCACAGCTGTTGCTGAACAAGAAATGGGCAGCTATGGACCATCCCTGCACCCTTCCTGCACATCCCTGGCTATTTTTTCCTACTGTCTTTCCCTCTTTGTGCTCCTTTTTCACCACTTTCCTATCAACCCCTTTTCTTTTAAAGAAATTAGCATGGGGGTAAGTGGGAATAAGCACTTTTAAGCAGCAGTAAGTGGGTTTAAGCCTGTTTGAGCAGGGATAAGCAATGCATATACAGGATAAGCAATTTAGAAGCTAACTGAGTATAAGAAACTGGAACTGGAAGTTAGCAGTGCTTACCTACATGCAAACCAATGCAAACCTGCTTACAACTGCTCAAAAGTGTCTTAATCACTGTGTATCCAACGGCCCTTGTTCTGCCTCACAACAAAATAAACTGACATTGCAAGGCTCAAACCCAGGGCCCTGCACACCATAGCCAAAGTGATTTGCCACTAAGACATATCAGATATACATAAGCCTGATGTTTTCACAAACATCATCCAGCCCAGTCATTCAACAGTACAGGGAATGTATTCCAACATGTAGATGTATCGTGTGTATGTGTGTGTATATATATATATATATATATATATATATATATATATATATATATATATATATTGATATCTGAATAGATAAAACATATCTATACATGTAGCTATAGATATAATATAGAAATATATACCTATATATAAATATAAACATATATACATACATACAAATGCATACATCCATAGATATATATGTCTGTATATATACAAGTTATATATATGTAAGCAGATATATATGTCTATATAGGTATATACGGAGTTCCCCTTGAAAACATCGAAATTCTAAAATATTGAAATTCATATGGTCGAGACCATATCATCGAGTGTTTAGAACATCAATGTTGTCAAGGGGAAGAAAAAGGTAAGTAAAAAAGGGAAAAAGCTAGTGTTTCTGCAGGGCAGCAAGGTGCCCTGCACACTGTGTCTGTGAATCTGCCATCTCTGTGATGGCACTGCATACAGGGTACGTGAAATCTCCCATTTAACGCTTCTGCATATAGTGCTAAAATGGAGATTTTCCTTTACCCCACTGTAGTGCGATCCCGGAGTTTGTATATTAAAGTAGGGGGCTGTGGTGGAGCAGGGGGTCTTGCCCCCCTGCATACACTTGTTTAAAAGGTTTTTTTTTTTTTTTTTGGTTTCACTTGAAAGCTTCGATGTTCTGAAATATTGATGATATGATGTCAACCATATGACATTCGATGTTTTGGAATTTCAATGTTTTCAAGTGGAACCATATACAGACATGCATCTGTAGATAACAATGGGAACATAACATAAACATATATGTCCACATGCACCATTACTGGGGTTGAGAGGCCCCAAACAACATATGTCTTCTACAATTAGGTACCCCCCCCCCCACAATCAAACACATCTGCCCTGCAATGCACTACCAACTGTTGAAGCCCCAATACCCAGGACCTGACATGACATGGGCACAAGATGTTAACAGTACTCCATCCCACCTGTAGGATGTCAGGCTGGTATCAGTAACATATCATGCAGTACAGTCTGGCTCCCATAGGGAATGTACAATGTGGAAGCAATCAGCATCCCTAGGATACATGGGTTCCTATTAGATTGTCAAAACTCTGTTTACGCAAATACAAAATCATCGACATGTATTACATGAAATACGTAATCGCCGAACGTGCAAAACCACGAAATCCGAAATGTAGAAGTGTTTTGGTTGGCCCGTCTGCAGTATAGCTCTGTAAGGTAAGTGTGCAATAGTTACGGACCTTAGGGTTAGGGTGCAGGTTAAGGTAAGTGTATAGATAGGTAATGTGTGTAAGATTTAGTGTAGTGTTAAACGTAGGGTTTTGTTAAATGTATTTATGTGTATTTTTTAATTTGTGTGGGTATATCTCCATAGGGGAAGCGTGCAGTAGTTACAGACCTTAGGGTTAGGGAGGGGTTAAGGATAGTGCATAGATAGTTGTGTATGTGGGGTTTAGTGTAGGGTTAGAAGTTGAGTTTTGGTGCTTTACTGTAGGGTTAGGAGTAGGGTTTGGTTAGTGTATGTATGTGGTTTATTTATTTTGTTTGGATAGGTAGTATGTACTGGGTGGTGGGGTTGGCCAACTATGAATGTTCAATATTTTAAATTTCGTGGTTTAGTGCGTTTGGTATTTACACGGTTCGAGTAATACATGTCACTGTTTTGGTATTCGATGTAATGGATTTTCATTCATTTAATATAGACCCAGGATACATATACACCGACACATATATGCAGCTACAGATACACACACACACACACACACACACACACACACACACACACACACATATATATATATATATATATATATATACACACACATATATATAGATATATATGTAACTACACATACACACGCAGAGATATGTATAGTAAGATACATTTGTAGAAGGTGCATACAATATGGAACAGCCACTATTCCTACAGTTACCACCTTACCAACTGGAGACTGTATGAGCCACCCATACAAATGACAATCATTGCCTGCAAAGTATACCCACAGAGAGGTCAAAGGATATAACACCACATACAGGTTTACATAAATGGGAAAGCTTTATTTGTCTACTATTAGAATTATATATGCCATGTCATATAGCTGTTTAGACACAGGCATACGTATAAACTGAGTAATGCAACTGTGAAACAGTTATACTAATACAGTAGTCTGGAAAGGTTTACAAATGTTGCTGACCAGGCCAAGGCCATTAAGTATTACAATAGTAAAGACAGACTGGGCCACAGGATACCAAACAATCAACAGTAGGTAATGCAGATTTATAGCTCAGCAGCCTCTATCTACACTCTGTAGACAATCCCTAGGGGGTAAAGATCTCAGTTGACACAATGGGATGTAACTTTTACATAACAAGGCATAACTGACACCATCGCAAGCACATTTACAAACAGAACAGTCTGTATGGCAGGTGGCAGTAGGCCTCCATTTACCCAAGGTGGATCGTATGGTAATGTACATCCAGATACCTTAAGGAAGCTCAACCCTGATACCCCCACATGTTGTAACAGCCTAGGTTAGTTATGGTGCACCCTCCAAGACTCAATAATACAGGGCCATATACCACTGTTAAATACACTGGCCTCTGGAGTGCATAAGGGCACACATGTATTTTGTAGGGGAAGCTCACACATATATGGCCCCAACCCCACCGTATGTGTGAGGGACACAACAGCATTGGACTGATGGCAGGAATGGCAGCATGGCATACTCAGAGCCCACTACAGAACAACCCCTGACAGCATGTCATATGTGCAAAGCCTGGTATGTAGGTGGAGGACAGAGGCTAGAACACAGGCCCATATGTGGAAAACTGTTGTCATGCACTAAGCAAGTCACTGGTGTTACAGGATATTCTGCAACATACCCTTAGTCAGGAATTTGTAGTTAGAAACAGAAATGGATGTAGCTATGTACTGATAGCACTCAACACACATACTGCCAGTGAAATATCTGAAACAAGACCTGTGTGGTGGACAGACAAAAAATAATAGGCACACCTCTGGCCATCAGGAGGATAGACCCGCAGTTGAGAGCAGACAGACTGCATTCCAAGGTAAAGTAGCAAGTACACACAAACCCTGTAACATCAGTACTATACAATGCATATAACAACTCTACTCACACTCTGTCTGTAGTTCTGGAACCTCCTACAAATATGTAGCTGGCCTGAGTGTGCAGTTTCTCTTGTAAGAGGTCTTGCTACCTGCTGTCTGTAACACTGATGCCCACACACAGGAAGGATGTTCATCACACAGGAAAGGTAAAGGGACCATGCCCACATGATGTAGGGATTTATAGTAGGTGGTTTCCATGACAGTGGTAGTTGGAAGTACTATACAGCAAGCTGCATGCTGTTAGGAAGTGGAGGACACTGACTAGTGCAGAGGCCATCACCTGATCCTACGCATCACCTACAAAACCATGCTGCAATCTATTTAAAGCAGCTCAGTCCATTTACTGGAGAGAGAGAGAGAGAGAGAGAGAGAGAGAGAGAGAGAGAAAGAAAGAAAAAGAAAGAAAAAAAACCAAGCCTAAGGCAAAGGCAAAGCAAAAGCCAAACGAAAAGAACTATAAGAACATCCAGCAAACTATCCAGAACAGACATCATTCCAACAGCAGGTATGTGAAATATATATGTATGTAATTGAATATAGTACTTGGTCCATAAAATTGGGATAGATGACATTGAATGATTTATGTGCCATCAGGTGTTGTAATGATGTTCAACTGAACAACTGCTATGGACAATAGTGTCTGTCCCTGTGGGTAGTGGGCCATAGCCATCAACCATGCAGATCAGCACTGACTGACAAGATGTAAACCATTATAGTGTGCGTTGTGCAAGGGGAAGTATGTATATTACGTGGCCAATAGCTGGTGGTGGAAGTAATACCATTATGATGGACACATGGGACCCACAGCCCACCCCTTGGAGGATACTCAAGGTAATCTGTAATGTAGTATGCAGGAATGTCATAGGTATGTAATGGGGTTACCTACATATACCTCCCCTAATGTCAGGCTGTGTCCATATGTGGCACCTTTCTGCATTGTAGCAAGGCAGAACAGTGCAGCTGTGCAGGAAGGTGTTGTGAGATTGTGGACCTGATGTCTGAATGTACCCCACATATAGGTATGCATATGTGTACATATGTGCAAATATATTATATATATATATATATATATATATATATATATATATATATATTTTTTTTTTTTTTTCAGCATGTATGTCCACAAATATACAGATACCCATGTGTAGACATATATATGAACACGTATATACAACATCACATATAGCTAGCTACACATATATAGATATATACCTAGATGCACATGTCTACATATATACAAACACAAATAAAAAACATATATGTATGTAAATACATATCCCCTATATTACTAGCAAAATAATGCATGCTATGTGCGAGGCAACAGCACACATAGCAATACACACAGATATCTACAGCTGGCAGTGTGTGCAACATGGACGGGTATGTCACATGTTACTCTCTTCGTGGGACCACATTGCCCTTGTCTGTGAAGTATGTAATGGGAATATGGGGAAGTATGGCAGGTATAGTTGTGGGGGTGGTCAGGGTTGGTAGATATAGAGGACAGTCTACAAGAGTGGTATGTGATTGGTGGGTAAACACCCTGGATGGTGTGTGTGGTCTGTGATGTGGACGCCCCATGGGACCCAACATGGACACAATGGGAACAAGCCTCCCACCCACTGCTACTCACAACATCAGTCCATGTCCTGAAGGTGCCTGGCCTGGAGTCTAAGCAGGAGGAGCATGTGAATGTGTACTGCATGCCTCAGAGTGATGTAGCACATCCCACATGTGTCTGTGGAGCCCGTTATGGAACAGACCCTGGACCTGACCTCAGGGGACAGGATCATGTCTGTGTGTGCCCCTGAGGGGACAACATCCCCTGGGTTGGTTCCACCTGATGGTATTGCTGGACCAGTAAATGAGGAGGCCCCAGGGTGGGACACACATGTGATATGGCCGGTTAACGTGGGCAGATGGATTTGGAGAGGTGGTTCTGCTGGCCAATAGTACATATATATGTTATTGTGTCAGTGTTATAGAACATATGTTGGTAGTAATAGTCTACACAATACTGGAACATGTCCAACAACATGCATAGATACCCGTAATAACACAGAATGTCAGATGTGCAGCAATCACAAAGCAGCCATACCACAGGCATATATGGAACCATAGTGGCCCTGACAATGGCATGCAGGTGAATAGTTTGTAGTAGGCCAGCAATGATAGTGTCCACACAGGGGACATGGCCACAATCACATAGCAGAAAGTGTGGTACAATACAATATCTGTCCCACTGGGAGGTAAGCTGTAGCCATACCTAATGAGTTGTGTGTACAGTTTGTTGTAGGTGATATGGTTGGGGGGTGACAGAGATGTGTATGAAGAACTGTGGTAACCTTGCTGTATGAGTTTCTCAGACCTGTTTCCATCTTTATGTCTTTCAGCTAAGATGCCCCATGCACGCCTGCCAACTTATTCACCAGCTGAAAATGAAGTGCTGATCACATACCTCATCCAGCACTACCCTGTGCTGTTTGGCAGGGCTACCCATGATCAGCATGAGCAGACCTCCCTGTGGAATGACCTAGTCTACAGGGTCAATGATGTTGGACTGCACAACTGCAGTTATAAGCAGGTCCAGCATCATTGTACTGACCCACTTCACAATGCCCGTCATTATGCTGCTGCAGTCTGGGGGGATCACCTTGCCACGGGGGGGAGCCATGCCATCCATCCCCTCCAACAAGTGTGGAGGAGCTCCTGGCCAGCCTCATGGCACCTGCCCATCCTGCCAGCTACTGACTGCTGGACATATTTGTGGAGGTGGGTGGCACCCACACACCAGCTGAGGAGCTTGCAGGTAAGGACACAGAGCACATCAGTAGACCACTGTTGCATATACATCCGCATCAGTACAGGTAGAGCATGCATATCTGACATGTCATAGATATATTGTGTTGCTGCATAGTAGTGATAAACAGATGTCCAGATGTGGTAGTATTGTGGAAATGTAGCATTGATGTATTGTAATACTGCACCAACCCTGTAGCACTGCCACAGGTGTGGCCACTGACATTGCATCTCTCACTCTCTTATGTAGGTCCCTCTGGGATACCACCAAGGCAGCAGCCTGTAGCTGGTGAGTATAGTTTATGTGGATGCTTGCCAACACACCGGGCATGTAATGGTGATGGTATATTCCATGCACACATCTAACACACCTACCCTGAATGCATGCTGTACATGTGCACGTATTGTTGCTGTGAAATGCACGTAGTCAGAGATGTGACCATGATGGCGTATTGGAAGGGTATGTCAGACAGTTGCATGATAATTAACATCCTGTCATTGTGGACTGCGTCCACAGGAAGTAACATAATGGAGGGAGACATGGCCTACAGTAGGGACATGTTCAGAACAACACCCATATACAGTGCAACACCAGTGTATATACCTGTAGGACAATGGCAACTGCTGCAGAGACACACTATGGCATAAGGCATTACAGTAGTCCACATTAGCACCTGGGACTAGGCTGTAACATGTGGTGTTCAGTGTATGGGACACTGAAAAGTGACACACATGTGCAGGGCGTACTTGTCATGCATCTGCAAAAAGGCTGAAAGGGGGAGGGTCAGCATGACACACCAGTGCACTGCAGCAGGGATCCTAAGGATGCTAAGAATGGCAGTATCCGCACATAGTGAGGTTCAGGACCTGTGGCAGATGTAACCCTACCCCCACAGCAATACTGACGGCAGTGTGTGAACACCAAGGGATACACACATGAGTAGACCTTGCAATCATGCAGAGTAAGGGGACATGTGTAGGGCAGACTGAACATACACTGGCAATTGCAGATGGCCCACACTGGTATATCCCCACCAGGAGTAGTGACTGCTGTAGTGCACACAACAAGAGGTGCGTCAAACCATCATAGCACACATATGCCCACACAGAGTGTATGGATCATGGTCAGCATCGACATACCTAACACATTCCGAAGACAGTGCATGTGAGAGTACAGGACATATGTCACATATTGGGCACATGTACTGTTAAGATAGGCAGTGATGTGGTCCCAGTGCAGCTCACGGATGGATGTGTCATATCAGGAAGGGTGTGTACAACCCCCCATAGCCATGGTATGCTCTGATGGTTGTTAGTGTAAGAGTATTGGATTGGTCATATATGGTCCGCTGATGTTGAGAGCAGTAAACCAGGCATCAGGCATTCAAAAATGACAACTGTCCACATATCATCCCAGGTATGTGTTGCTGAAAAACATAGAGGCTGTGAACATTAAAGCTGACATAACTGAGACAGTACTACACATTCCACAATGGGTTGTATACCTGTGAGGTATGGTGCACAGTACATGGCAGGGTGCAGAACAGGTGCCCAGCAGTACTGTGTACATGGGTGCAGTGGTATCCAGGAGAAGAGGCATCACCTAGTGACACAGCACATGATTCACACACATGTATACTGTTGCTAGCATCTATTGACTATAGCTGAACTGCATGCTGTTCTGTACCATATGTTCTGCATGTTGACAGATGGGTAACAAGAGGACTCTATGTACTATCATTGTGCAACCCCACCTGTATGTGTGTGTGTGTGTGTGTGTGTGTGTGTGTGTGTGTGTGTGTGTGTGTGTGTGTGTGTGTGTGTGTGTGTGTGTGTGTGTGTGTGTGTGCATCCTTGTGGTTAGTTAGTCTGTAGGATCACTCTGGTGAAGTGGAGGGAGGTTGATGCATGTAGGGTACGTGTGTGCATGTGTGTGTTTGAGTGGGTGGTCATGTATGCACATGTGAGATTGTGGGGTGTTCATACAGCTATAAATCCCTTTGGGACCGTGCAGTACATGGACATGGGCTGCCACATTACACACCAGGAATACCTGCCGTGTGTAATCACAGGACAGCTGATAGTATAATATGGTCTGTAGCATGGAACAGACATTGAGAGGGAAGTTAGACACCAGGTACACTCTTAATATCACATTCAGCAGGGATGTTACCTACAATCCACATATGCAGCACTACAGATGCATTGGGGAAGTACTAGTCAACACCAGGGAGTGTCTCCATATATTACGGTTGTCAGATGAAAGGCTGAATGAGCAGCATATCTGGCATGTACTGAACATTACATACACATGCCACACCAGTGCATGATATTATGGTTAGAACATAGTAGCCCACACATATACGGGCCATGCTCATGATGTCCGGACATACAGAGGGTGTATACCAAATGACAGCAGTGAGGCCATGTAAAACCACTACACACAGGTCAGGCAGGTAATGTAGTAACTGGTGTTGTGGTGTGACCTCTTGTGTAGGCATTTAGAGGACCGATATGTTAAGGAGTGGTATCAATGTTTGTATGTTAACAAGTGTGATCCAGGATGGGGTACTACATGAACATATATGTGGGACTGTCTGTAAATCCATGGACAGGTAGGTATTATGGATGTGTGTGTGTGTGTGTGTGTGTGTGTGTGTGTGTGTGTGTGTGTGTGTGTGTGTGTGTGTGTGTGTACTGGTAGGCAATGTTGTACAGGTTTTAAAGTGTGTTTATTGTTTTCCCCCAGAGCTGGCGAGGTGGGTCAGGGTCGCTCCTGCATGCAATCTGATGTTGGTGTCCATATAGACACCAAAGATGATGATAGAACTGTTGAGGCACAGGTGGGGTTGTCAGGGGCTGACACTGCACCAACATTTGACATCCTCCTTTTAGCCACCCCAACCCTGCACACAGTTTCAGTGCCTATACATATCCATCACCAGTGGCCATAGCAGAGGGACAGCTGGCGTTTGGAGGCAGTGCACAGGAAAGTGTGGTATCCATGTCTATTGTGTCCGATTGCAGCAGGCATAGCCAGATGTCCAGCAGAGCACCACATAGGCAGAAGTCCCAGTGTGCTTGTGGTAAGGCCTCTGGGCATCATGCTCCTGGCATAGGTGACATAGCAGGTACCAGCAGGTGCATGTTTAAGGCTGTCATGGCAGTGTAGGCATGTATGAAACATTACACCAGACAGGGCCTGAGGCTGCAGAGGGCTGCTCTTGCATCTGTAAGCGACAACCTCCCTGAACTGTCTGGTGCTATCCGTGCTGATACCAAGCTCACGGAGAGATGGCATGGTGAGATGATGGCCCTCATCGGCCGTGGTGTGTCCATGCTTCAATGTGTGGTGGGGATGCAGTGATGGCCAAGTGGACATGGGCCAGCAACACCAACAGCTGGCATTCAACGTGGATGTGATAAAACACCAAGGGGCTCCCATAGTGGCAGTAGCAGCCCTGGCAGTGTGGGAGGTGTGCTGTGCACACCACACCAAAGCAGGCCACATGCATGTGGTCCTGGCCAGTCTCAGGTGGGGCCTGGTGCCATTGGACATTTGTCATCAGCAGGTGAGAGTAGCACATCGAGGCCTGTACCTGGACGTGCCCATAGAACCCTGGCAGGCACAGTCCACATGTCCATGGCCAGAGGCAGTGAACTGCACACCCTGCCAGGTATGGTCTGCAGCTGTCCATAAACACCTGTGTAGGGCAGCCACATGGCAGAACTGTGTGCATGCATACCAGGGCAACCCCATACCTACACACACCACATCACAATGTCCAGCCCATCACAGTATGCCCCTCACCCACACGCATGGTGTCAAATGTATAGCCCACCCTCGGCCTCTGGCAAGCCAACATCATGCCTTGTGCATATGAGGATACCTGTGCCATATCCCTGTCATCCATACCATTAATGCAGGGACAGGCTGATATGGTTCTGATGCACATAGTGACTATACTACAGTGTACCACAGTACTGCAGTGAAACATGTTGTAAGGAGTAAAGTGTAATGCATAAATGGCAGGTAGTGTAGCCAGCCACAAATGATGCATTATAGCTGTTAGTAATGCTGGTTGATTTTAGTCCCTATAATGTTATCCATTTGTGTTGTAGGTGTACATGTGTCAGCATGAGGATGGTCTGCAGTCATATTCCACCATGGCTGTGACATATTTGGGGTACAGTTGAACACATGTCACAGGTTACTAAAATGGTTATTGCCTGTGCCACATGGACCGGTGACCCGTTGTGGAGTGTATACACTGCAACCTGATGTAGACCCATCCACATACACGCACACTGTTACTTGGAAATTCTTGGACAAGAACTCTACCTAGCTATGTAGTGACACTGAAGTGTCTACAGTTACATTCCACATGATGGATCATTACCCAGTAAGGGTATATACTGTGATACAGCTCACACACCAGGTATACAACAGGGAGGCCTCGATGTCCAGCTATGCCTGCAGGTGTTCCTGTTGTCAGTACTACATTTAGCACTCTGCTCTTGCCTGGGTTAGCACTGTCAACAGCAGTACTGCCATGATACACTACATGCCAGTGTGACAGCATGTACCCTGGGCTACAACACCTGTATGCAACACATTCACATGAATAACAGTGCTGTACAGGCCTCATATATGTATGTGTCCCACACATGACACTCACACCCCTTGCTACTGTAATGACAGCACATAGGTGCATGTATTGTACATGGCATTACATACACCTATTACAGATGTCATTACCCTGCTATTTTATCAGACTGGGTGGTGTGACCTGGTTACCAGAGTTATGCCATGCTTAGCAAGTACCAACACTGCTGCAATATAACAGCTGAGCTGATTTTCACACTGGTAAGTGAAGCTTACACTGTGAAGCGCCCGGACATTTGCCCATAGCTTAGCACCGCTTAGCTTTGCACAAACTAGCACAAACGCATTTAAAGCTGCTCAAAACTGCCTTAACTACTCTGTATCTGACAGTCCTTGTTCTGCCAAGCAGCAAAATCAACAGCCCTTGCACGTCTTGAACCCAGGATCCTGTATACTGAAATCACAACACTTAATCACTACGCCATGACCACTGTGAAGAAAGCTGTTGTTTTTACCAATATAGCTGTCAATACACATATTGAGTAGTATTGAACAATTGCCTTTAGTTCCTAATCTGTGTAGTCCTTGTTATTAATATGACTGCTGCATAATATATGTTGTTTATCATAATGTACACATAGCAGATACATACGGTGAGATACATCTGGGAGGGTATGCGCAACCATGAGGTTTACTCATGACAGGAATATGGTTGTATATATATATATATATATATATATATATATATATATATATATATATATATATAAAATAGGTCTATATGGGTGGGAGGGTGGCCTAATGGTTAAGGTGCAGGGTCTGAGTCTCACAAGGGATAATTGACTAAGCTTAAAATGGCTTGCAAGGGCAGTTAGTTTAGTACTAATCTATGAACCTAATCTAATCTATGAACCTATATATGTCTACATGTACATACACATGTATACTCATACATATGTCTGTATACACATCTGTATAGTGCTACATATATATGGCCATGTGTACATCTCTTCATATGTGTGTATATATATATATATATATATATATATATATATATATATATATATATATTTATATAGAAGCAGTACAGAATACTAAAAGCCCAACATCCTGAGACCAGAATCCTGAAAACCTAACCTCCTGAACACTCTCAATCTTGGAAACTCAAAACCCTGAAAACACACAGGATACCAACACTTACTATATTCCACCACAAGTACATACAGAAACATATTACCCTTCAACTATATGCAGGGGGTCAAGCCCCCATGCACCCTCCATGTGGGGGGGCTGCTTCCCCACCGCACACACACCCTGCTACTCAAATATAACAACTCTGAGATTGCACTTTAGTACACTAAGTGCAATCTCGGAGTTGATATATTTAAGTAGCAGGGGGTGTGGGGGGTGCAGCCCCTCACATGGGGGGGTGCAGGGGGCAATGCCCCCTGGTTATACTTGGAGAAGAGTAATATGGTTTGTGTTTTATCTGTTTCTGTATGTACTTGTGCTGGAATATAATACATGTTGGTATCCTGTGTGTTTTCAGGATGTTGAGTTTTCAGGAGTTTGAGTTTTCAGGATTTTGAACTTTCAGGGGTTTGGTCTCAGGGGTTTGGCCTTCAGGTTTTTGGGCTTTCAGGATTCTGTAGCACTCACATATACATATATGTATATATAGATATATGCATATATAGATATACGTATATGTATATATAGATATATGTATATATAGCTATAGATGTATACACATTCTATGTGCACAGATATGCCTAGTTATGTTGGTATATATGTAGATACCAATAACTATATGTGCATACATATCTATTCTGATATACTTACTACTGTCAATATATATATATATATATATATATATATATATATATATATATATATATATATATATATATGTAGATATCCATACGTATATGTGCATATGTATCTCTATCTGTATATGTGTAGACATATATTGTTCTGTATATGTATATATCTGAGTGTTTATATGTATATTTATGTACATATACATATCCATCTCTGTATGTCGATATGTATATGTGTATGTATCTATATAGATATCTGGATAATTATATATACATATATCTTCATCATATGTCCTGAACATGGAGTGTAGCCCTACCTCTGCACCTACAGTCCCAACTTCGTAGTGCAAGGGGATGTCAAGTATGTATAGCAGGTATATTTGTAGACTATTGCTACTGTAATAGGGATTGTCTTCACAGACATGGTGTGTGTGGGAGGTCACATCTGCTTTTAACATGTGCTCCATTGGCTACTGACAGACATCCTAAGGATATCATAGTACAGTACCATTGCTAGCACGTAATGCTCCTGTGGACTACAGCAGAGATATTGGCCAATATATGTGGACAGTCTGACACACTCTGGACAGTCCAAAGGTGCACACATAACCCCTTAGAGCAAGACATGTGGCCCAATCCTGACAATGTGGATGTTAACAGCCATGTAGATGGGTATAACATGTAACTACTGGCATACATTTGTTCATAGGTTCATAGGTTCATACTAGGCTATCTGCCCTGGGGCAATTATAAGCCTAGCCCAATTCTGTATGGCTTACGCCACCCCTTGATTTGAGTATACTGTGCCCTTTTTAAGGTTTAGTTTACTGTGCCTCTGTCTAATAGTGACACGGGAGTAATCCCTGGGACAAACCTACGATCCCCCATCCATCTATCGAGATTCTTCTTGAAGAGATTCAGTGAGGTGCTCTGCCTCACATGAACTGGAATTCTATTCCAGAGCGAAGGAAGCCTCTGGGTTATGAACCTGTCCCTCCAGCAAGTTCTATTTATTTCTGTGCTGAGGTTCAAGTCCCTTGAGCGTGTGGCTCTAAGGGATTTAGATTTACTGAGGTGGAGCATGTCCATTAATTCTGGATTTGACATAGCTTTGTATGTCAGGCATAGATCGCCAAAGTAGGAGGTATGCAACTGAGTAGAGCTGGAGGTTTTTTAACCGAGCAGCATATGGCATCTGTTTGAGACCCTTGATCCTCTTGGTGAGATACTTTTGGGGTCTTTCTAATTGCTGCAGGTGTCGGGTAAGGTACATCCCAAAAGGGGCATTGTATTCTATGATGGGCCTGATGAGGGATGAATAAAGGCACATTACCTCTCTTGATCTAGATGTGAAACCCTTTGTGATGAGGTGGGCTATGTAGAAGGTCTTTCTAACCACTTTGGCAATGTGGTTTTCAAAGGAGAGATTGCTATCAACTTGGGTCCCCAGGTCCCTAATAACTTTCTCTGTACTTAATGGGTTTCCGCCTATGTAGTAATTTGTGGGCACATTGTTTTTGCCAAAAGGTATGACTATACATTTTTTTGGCATTTAGCATTAAAACATGGCGCTGGCACCAGTTATCTGTCTCTGTGAGACCTTTTTGGAGGATGCTTGTGTCAGCTGGAGAGTTGATTATGGCGCCCAGTTTGCAGTCGTCTGTGAACTTGGTGAGCCATAGTCCTCCCACGTTTGCCTGTACCTCGGAAAAGTATATACCGAACAAGAGTGGTCCCAGGACAAAACCCCGTGGGATGCCACTTGTGACCGGTTTCGAGTCTGACATGGCTCCAGCAACTCTCACTCTGTGGGTTCTGTCTTTGAGCCAGTTTGTGACCCATCTTGTGACATAGGGTTTATATTTAAGCTGTATAGCTTATCTATGATGCCCGAGTGGGGTATTGTGTCAAATGCCTTTGCAAGGTCCAGATAGGCTGTGTGGACTACCTTCCCTTCATCTATGGCTTTGGTGACTGTTTCAAAAAAGTCAACCAGGTTCAAAAGGCAGGATCTGCCCTTGACAAAGCCAAACTGGGTAGGATCTAGTGTCTGTAGGTCCCCAATGTCTTTGTTTATGAGCTCCATGATGATCCTCTCCATAGCATTGCAGACTAAGCTAGTCAGGCTTATGGGGCGATAGTTTTCAGGGTCTGTAGAGGCTCCACCTTTGTGGAGTGGGACCACTGTTGCTGTACGCCATTCTGTGGGCACATATCCTATAGTGAGGCTGAGATTGTATTGCTGTTTTATTTTAGGGATTAGTTCCTCTTGGAGTTCATGTAGGACGCAACCTGGGATGCCATCTGGTCCCATGGAAGCAGTGTTTTTTGCTTTGGAGAGGGCAGCCTTCACCTGAGCATCAGATATGTTTGGGAGGCAGCCCTCTGCCGGGATAGATACTTGCTCTTTTGGGGGGGAGGGGGTGGAGAAGTTTGCACTGAATCTGTCTGCCAGGATATTGGCGATGTCTGTGGGTTCAGTGTATTTTTTGTCATTTAGAATCAACTCAGAACAAGTCTGGGAGTTGCATCCCAGGTTTCTAACATAACTGAAAAAGCCTTATGATTGTCTTTGGTGTCCTGTGCAATTTTTCTCGAAGCTGGCCTTGGAGGATTTTATGAGGGATCGTAATTTTTTGCTAGTACTGATCAGAGATGCCTTTCCTATTAGGGATTTTGCTCTATCATGTAGTAGCTTCCTCCTTCTGTTGTACAGTTTATTTATTGCAGGGGTCCACCAGACTGGACGCCTGCCTTTGGATGATTGGGTCTTGGTTTTGTTTGGGATAGCATGATCCATGCATTCCTGGAGATGTCGTTAGAATGCATTTATATAGGAGTCTGCAGTTTAGGCCATAGTTTCCACTGGCCCTGGGGCCTTGAAGGATTCCACTTCGGTTTTGAGAAGTGAGAAGTTCGCTTTTGAGAAGTTTTTCACTGTGGTTTTCTGGGCTGGGGGTGGGGTTGGGATGTGGACATCCAGTGAAATTAATTTATGGTCTGATCTTACCAATGAGAGATATACTTCTGGTGTGGAGCATAGAGTCCCCATGTTGGTAATGATCAGGTCTAGTATGTTGTCCCCTCTTGTGGGAGTGGTGACTAGTTGTTCCATAGCATTTGAGTTTATAATTTCCAGGAACCTTTGGGCTAAGGTGCTGGGGCTTGAGTAGTGCTCCCAGTCAATGTTTGGGTAGTTGAAGTGCCCAGTATAATGGTGTCTGGAGAGATCTTCATGTTCTCCAATGTTTTCAGGAAAGCCGAGTGGGATTCCTGACTTTGAGAGGGTGGTCTGTAGGATGCTATAAACTGAAAAGCAGTCTTGCCCACTGTTAGTTGCACATGGATGGTCTCCGATACTGCAATGCCACTAACCTGGAGGTGTAGATATCCTTGATAAATATGGAAACTCCTCCTTTTGTGGTTGGTCCAGGTTTTGGGGCGAAAAGCATGATATGAGGTATAGCCTGGTAGTGCTGGGGTGCTCTCTGGAGCCTTGAACCAGGTTTCTGTCACTGCACAGATATCGATGTTCTCCATACTGAGGAGAGCTTTGAGTGTGTGCATCTTGAGGTTAAGACTTCTGGCGTTTAGCAGCATTACCCTCAGTTTCTTGTTCCTTGTGCAGTCTATGAGGGTGGGTTTGACTTTTGAGCCTTGCCTAAAAAAGGCACTATGGGCGTGGCAAGAGCCTTTGCCAATATCCGAAAGCCCAGTGGTGACAGGTGCAAGCCGTCCCTAGTGAAGCAACGTGGCTTGTCGAGCATGTCATCCCAGGCTGACAGACACTGGATCCCCTTTGAATGACACCAAAATTTTAGCCAATTGTTAAAATCGATCATTTTGTCTTTGTACTGTGGCATCATTCTAGGTGAGGGTAAGATGCTGCTTAAGGTCAGGGTCATACCAGCCTGGGCTACATGATCAGAGATCTCCTCTATGTCTCTTTTCATGTAGTCCAGGGAGGGTGCCTCAGGTCATTCACACCAGCATGTACAATGACTGAGTCATATTTGTATTTGCTTTGGAGTGACCTGAGTGCTTGCGTTATGTGGCGGATCCTAGCACCCGACAGGCAGCTCACCGTGACCTTCTCTTTATTCAGCCTGGTGAGCGGGACGTCAGTGTGTCTGACAATAGAGTCACTTATTACAAGAGTATGAGGTGTGTTATTCAGCCTTAAGGGCTGTGGCTGTTTGGCACACTGACTTTGTGGGTTATGTGTTGTGTGCGTTTTGTTTTGAGGTAGCGTTTGCTTGGATGTCTGCTTTGGAGGTCTCTGTTGCTTAGGTAGATTTTTATTTAGAGCCTCCAAATATGTTTTTGTGTATTTATGCGTTTGGTTCGCTGATGTGGTGGGACTATGTGATACTGGAATTGTGTTGTGTGAGGTTACCTTCTCCTCCTGACTGGTTACACCAGTTTTGAGATGAGAGAGCTCAGCCTCCAGTTTGGCTAAATAGTTGCATCTCTCACATATATTTGAACCTGTTTGGAGGAGGAGAGGGTTGTCCGTGTACATGAGACAGTCGTAACATTGCCTCAAAATTCCCAGATTCACCAGCTGGACTGGAGAGGAAACCATTGACTGACCTTTGGACATACTAGAGTAATATAGGGAAACTGAATTTAAGACGGACCAATAGAGGACAGGGTAATCGTAGAGAGTATAAGAGTAAGTAGTGCTTATGGTTTAATAGTGCTAACTTATAGGATTACTTAATTGGACCAGTGAAGGGCCTTAGAATGAGAATATGGTGTTTAAATTGAGAGCTAGAGCAGTTCTAAGGGAAAAAGTGAAGAGCAGACTTTGTGGAGCCAGGAATAGTTTAAACCCAATTAGGCGGCCCTGCCCGCTGTTACGCTATGCACAAAAACACACAAAACCACGCAAAAGAGGGTTTTAAGAGAGGAAGATGAAGGAGTTTTGGAATTGACCCAAAATGGCCAATAAAACTACAGTTTCAAGTCAGTAACCACTCCCACAGGGGCAGGCAAGTTGCTCAATGTTTTTCACTGCCACTGATCAACAGAGAGACTTCCCTTTAGCCCAAGCAAAAAATGACCTCACAGAAACTTACAAACAGTTCAAGAACAGCAAGCCTGTAACTGAACTTTTTTAAATCTCAGAAAAGTGGGGAAAAAAAGCAAGATTTTATTTTATTTTATTTTTTTTTCAGAGATAGCAGAGCTTCACAAGTATCAACAAGTTATAACAGTGGAGTAAATGACCCCACACAAGAGTGCTAGGCCAAAGACAGATAAAATGCAAGTTTTGAGAAAAAAACGATTTTAAAAATAAGTGCAAACAGGAAATTCAGTAAACAGCTCTAGGTTGTGCTCTAAATACAGTTACTAATGCAGAAATCAAGTTTAACAAGCCAGAAAATGCTCAAAATAGACGGCTATGCAGAAAAACTTAGCAAATAAACAGAGGAAAAATACTTAATATCCCAAAAGTGGCTCCTTTCTTCTCTCAGCATTTTCTCCTCTTGGTGGGTGCTTCACCAACAGCCAACAAGCCTGAAAAGATGCCAAAACCATGAGGTAACCAGGTTTTAAGAGAGGAAGATGAAGGAGTTTTGGAATTGACCCAAAATGGCCAATAAAGCTACAGTTTCAAGTCAGTAACCACTCCCACAGGGGCAGGCAAGCTGCTCAATGTTTTTCACTGCCACTGATCAACAGAGAGACTTCTCTTTAGCCCAAGCAAAAAATGGCCTCACAGAAACTTACAAACAGTTCAAGAACAGCAAGCCTGTAACTGAACTTTTTTAAATCGCAGAAAAGTGGGAAAAAAGCAAGATTTTTGTTTTTGTTTTTTTGTTTTTTCAGAGATAACACTCAGTCCTGACACATAATAACCACTGGTACAGAGGTGCCATGGCCACATACTACCCACTAGATATTGACATGCATCTGTACAGCATTGCACTGCTCTGTCTGACATACATGACTGTTATGGTGGCCTGGCAGCAGTATATCTGGCAAGTATCTGGACATTGCATTGCACTGGGTAAGTACTCTAAGCCTCTAGGCATGTAACAAAGCACTGTGCAGGCTACAGGCAGACTGGCTCAACACCGGCCTACATTTCCTATGGGGGAATGCACATGTACCTGCATATATAGCAGGCTCTACAGGCATGCCACAGCACAGAGTAACATACACCTGTATGAAAGTGCATAACCACAACCAATGTGAACACAGCCACAGCCACATATGGTAAGCTAGTGTAATATTACAGTATATGGACTATCTGTTCAACACCAACCTCATATGTGCCACTCATACACTAACCCTACATATACTGGGCTGTTACACAGTGTGGTCCAATGCCTGTGTGTGGTATGGGACATGTGCGTGTATGGCCCTACAAACATGTAAGCCAATAGGGTAGCATACAGTGGAGCAGCATGTAACATCAGATAGACAGGACCAAGAACAATGACATCTACCACAGTCTGTACACAGGCCAAGGTACATATTAACAATACACTCATTGTCGACAGTCAGCATAAGTACACAGACCTCAGTACTGTACACACAACCACAGAATGTCCAGGTTATGTCATCAAATATAACCCCTACCATACAGAACATGTGTACCAGTCTGATATCTCACTGGCTTGTTATCAGATATGATGTCACTAATTATGGTGTACAGCACATATGCACCCCTTACTGCATGACATATGTACAAAGGTTGACAGGTTTGTGGCTGGAGGCACATACACAGGGCCAGTATTGACATGTTGCTGTGATAACCTCATACATTTAGTGTTGTAACGGGGTTTGTTGCAACATATGCCCTATGAGGGATATGAAGTCAGTAACTGTCACAGCTGTCAC
Source organism: Protopterus annectens (assembly GCF_019279795.1). NCBI lineage: Eukaryota > Metazoa > Chordata > Ceratodontiformes > Protopteridae > Protopterus > Protopterus annectens. Next base: position 165,859,256 of record NC_056725.1, read on the forward strand.
CATCTACAGACTGCAATCCTCACACTACATTCTGCCGTTCACACATAGGTGCTCTGTGGTAACACATGAAAGAAAAGGCACCACACACTGCGCAGTCTGCAGATGACCCTACAGATGGGGATTTCCTCATAAACATAGCACTAACGTGGCAAGTATTAAAACATGTAGGACAGCCATATCCACACACACCCTGTTAAACCAACATTACTCCAACTGCAGTATAGCAGCACTTACAGTCTGTAGTCAGGTCAGGCACATTACCCTCCTGTGTGTTGGCCTGTTTCCACAGTGTATGTTGTTAGAGGTAAATCCCCAGTCCATCTGAGATGCTGTTTGCCAAACAGATCACGTTCCTTCTCACAGTGAATGGAAAGGCCCAACACCAACATGATGTTCCTAGATATTGGAGTGTGTTTCCATGCAATTGGCTATGGGAATGTTACCACAGCTGTTCCACATGCAATCAGCTAGAGGAGGGCTACAATTCATGCAGAGGCCATCAGCTGATCATGAGTATCACTTACAATACACATGCTGCTGCCTAAGCAAAGCAGGTGTAAGTTTCCACATCCACCAGAGAGGGAGTGAGAGAGACAGACAGAGGCAATGAAGAGTCAGGGAGGGATGGGAGAGTAAAACCTAAGCATGTTTGTTGTCACACACCTACCAGTACAGGGTATCAAACCCCTGATAACTATGTAGTGCTATCACATGTCTATGCAGTTATTGGATGCGCCACATAGGTTACATGTTGAGGAGTCCTCAGGACATATATGTGATGGTGAGTGACATCTGCAACAAGGATATGGTAGCTATATGGTAGGTGTAGTACACGTGCCTGTCAACATGAACAGGTGTCAGTGTCAACACAGCCACACTCTCACAGGGACATACACACACTGACACACTTGGCAGGGCCAGGAATACAACTCATCACTAGTGGGATTGGCACAGCACAGTACTCTGCAGGTATCACATACACCACAGGGGTCATATGGAGGTTATATGGGCAAAGGGTATGTGGAGGTTTCTGACATCAGACAGCATGCTTCAGTATGCCAATGGGGGTTGTAGTAAGTATGAATGTTGTCATACGCATTATACAACACACACACAGACACAGGTGCTAATTCTGACATCCATGGGTGCATTGCTTCACGGGTCTGTAGTGGTCGATGGTGCCAGATGGCTATACAAGGCTAGATGATGGGTATAGCTTGGCATCAGGCCACATGACAATGGTCTGCATTGTGGCTCAGGGGTGCCCACACGGGTGGGTATTGTATTCACCATCCAGTCACCTGGGTGACTATTGTGTGTGGCCAATGCTGTGCATTGCTTGCCATGTATGTGTTCCTTAGTCCATGACCTGGATGGTGTCTGGGATGTGCACACCTCCCACATGCATGTACAGTGACATGTGGAACTGTATCTTGGGTGTCTGAACCATGTTGTGTACACAGATTTTTATCATCAGATGTGCCAGTCCTGGCCTCATGTGGCAGGAACTGTTGATGGATAGCAGGTTGACTCTGCACCTACATTGATAGCATGATACCGGTATTCCCTGGTGTCAGTGGCATTTGTCCATACAGGGCATGTGTTTCAGACATGGTATGTCCTTTGTGGGTCACATTTGATGGCACCACAGGTGTTGCAGGTGTCCAGTGGGGAACATGAGGGAGGTGCACTGTCAGCATGTACATGCCTAATGGAGTGATGGACAGGGTGCCATGCCCTCTGTAGCCCACTGCAATCACACCACGGTTACTATCAGTGGGCAATATGCAGGGTACTAGCAATATAGTGGCTGTTGCCTAGGCAAGGGTGTGGGTATAAGACATGAGTTGAGAGTTTTCCCTGGGTAATATGAGGGCTGCTAACCTTGTTCAGCTGGCATTGATGTCACATGTAGGGGTATGGATTTGCACCCCAACCTCTTGCCTATTTCACATCTGTTATCCCGGTATGGTGGACATTGTGATATATACTATGGCCACCATATAAGAATTTTGCAAAGTCCACTCCACATTGAGTCCAGTTACACACTCACAACCACCTCCACACAGGATACAAATGAAAAACACAGACACACACCTGCCATGTCTGGGATTAGAACTCCTACCTAACTAGTATAGTGCACTACAACAATAGACAGTTATAGGATGCACCACAGAGATTATTGGAGTATTTTTTCCCCAAAGATGTATTTCACAGTGAATGACATCAGCAGGATTGCCAAAGTAGGGCATTTGAATTGCATTGAGTGTGACTAGCCTAAAATGCATTGCTCCCTACACAGACATAGAAACACACACAAAACATCCACAACTTCCATGTGTGGGAATAGAACCCCTACCAGAGTTCTATATCACACTACAGCATGATGCTGTTATAGGGTTTGCCACAGAGAATACTGGGGTACACCTTTCCAAAAGGTGTATTTCACAGTGGATGACATCAGCAGCCTTGCCAAAGTAAGGCATTTGAATTGTAATGAGTGTGGCTAGCCTAAAAAGCATTGCTCTCTAGACAGACAGAGACACGCACAAAACATCCACAACTGACATCAGCATGGAGCTGTTATAGGATGCACCACTGGAATTACTGGGATGTTCCTTCCCTGAAGGTGTATTACACAATGAATGACATCAGCAGGATTGCCAAGGTAGGGTATTTGAATTATAGTGAGTGGCTAGCCTAAAAAGCATTGCTCTCTACACAGATGGAGGCACACACACACACACACACACACACACACACACACACACACACACACACACACACACACACACACACACAGTTGCCATGTCTGGGAATAGAACTCCTACCTAATTAGTTTATCACACTACAGTAGTACACAATTATAGGAAGCACCATAGAAAATAGTGGGTTACAACTTTCTAAAAGGTGTATTTCACAGTGAATGACATCAGCAGCTTGCCAAAGTTGGGCATTTCAATTGTAGGGAGTGTGACTAGCCTAAAAAGCATTTACACAGACAGAGACACACACACACAACTGCCATGTCTGGGATTAGAACTCCTACCTAACTAGTTTATCACACTACAGCAGTACACAGTTATAGGACATGCCTCACAGATTACTGGGCTACAGCTTTCTGAAAGGTATAATTCACAGTGGATGACATCAGCAGCCTTGCCAAAGTAGGGCATTTGAATTGTAGACAGTGTGACTAGCCAAAAAAGCATTGCTCTCTACACAGACAGGCACACACACACAGTTGCCATGTCTAGGATTAAAACTCCTACCTAACTATCTTATCACACTACAGCAGTATGCAGTTATAGGATGCACCATGGAGATTACTGAGCTTCACCTTTCCCAAAGGTGTATTTCAAGGTGGATGACATCAGCAGCCTTGCCAAAGTAGGGCATTTGAATTATAAGGAGTGTGACTAGCCTAAAACGCATTGCTCTCTGTATAGACAGAGACAGACACAGTCACCATGTCTGGGATTAGAACTCCTACATAACTAGTTTATCATACTACAGCAGTGCACAGTTACAGGATGGGCTACGGAGACTACTGAGCTGCAATCTTCCCAAAAGTGTATTTCAAAGTGGATGACCTCAGCAGCCTTGTCATAGTAGTGCTATTGGGAGGGCAGTGTGTGTGTATGGGCCATAACCCATTCATCTAGAGGTTGACACACCACATATGGGCACACGCAGGGTTATATTCCACAGGTACTTGTATGCATCTGCGAGATGACTACTTCCCTGTACAGTCATGTTGCACAGCTAGCACTTGCACCACATAGTCTGTAATGCTGACATATACTGGTGGTTAGTATATACAGGGAGTGACATCTAAACCTCATGTGGTTGTAGCCATATGGCTGTGTGCTATATGGGACAGGCCTCATAATGAATGGCTCCTTGTCACAGTCACTCTCTTCCACACATCTATGTATGTCTACTTTTGGCTTATTATAGTATGTTGTCCTTGGATACATGTCTGCATTCCTATCCACTGTGTGTGCAAAGCATAAGTGGTGCATACCAAGGGGTGCCTGCACTAACATCTGCAACTGCCAGATATGTCTGGTCCACTGTTGTTTTCAGACATGGGCTTCATTTGTTTAAGTGTGTGAGCATGCCCAGTATGACTTTCAGTATGTTGTTGTCTGACATTGCCTTAATTTCTCTAAGTGTGTGAGCACGCACGTATGGCTTTCTGTATTGTATGTGTGGCTTGATTCCAGGTAGTTTGTACTCCAGTGCAGACCTTTGTGTTGCACACCTACAGGTAGTAAACTGTTTCTGCAGGGTATCCATTGATCATTTGGAAATATGGGGACAAAGTGTGCAGGGGATAGTGTGTACTGTAGATGATTGTGTCTGTGCTGCTTCAGCTACATGGTACTGCTGTAAGCAGAGATATTCAGACATGTACTGTTATACACTGTGATGTTTTCTGTCTTCATGTACTGTCAGGTGGACATTCCTGCTCACAGTGATGTCTTGGGGGATAAGGGTGACTGCAGCTGTGTTCGGTGTTGTGGGCAGACACCTACATATTCATGGTAGGTTATGGCATCCTGGTGGGGGAGTTGCAGACACTTGCAGCTGGGTTTGTGTATCCGGTTCAGCATCTGGGTACAGTCCTGGCAGAGGATCCCATACTTGTACATCCATCAACATGTCAGTATGGCCTTATATTGCTATGGCAATACCTCACAGCTGTACAGTTTTGCACAGGTTACCCAGAGGCAGGGGCCATGAGGCAGGACATTACCCCTATTGTGGTGTATGGGCAGGTATGTAGCCACTCATTTATGTGTTTACAGCCAAGGATAGTGTGTACACACAGCTTTTGTTGGACCTTGCACATTCCATGCTGCCCACGCTCCCACCCCTCCTCTGTTACTCTATGCTCTTCCTTACAAAATGCATACATTCTCTGATACTTTCCCTATGGTTATCACCCCATCACAGCTGTGTGTTGGTGTTGGTCTACAGTTCATGCAGTGGGACATGATGGACATGTTACTGTGGTTTATCCACATGGCCTTGCATATGGCTTATGTGGAGTGTGTTGTGTTGTTATTTGGGTGTCCATGACATAACATGAATTGGGAGTTCATGTGAGACACAGGCCCTTGGCAGAGGCCTGTGAGCCATTAGGTGTTGATGTGGGCCAAATGTGCAAGCCATTGCATTCTGTCAGTCCTGCAGTCTCAGACCATCATACAGTATATTCCCCTGGGGTAGGTGTGCTAAGTATTCATGTCAATACCTTCTAGTCTTGATCAGGTGGTGTGGATGCTGGCAGGGTGCTACCTACAGCTAGTGACACACCTGCATGGGACACCTGCACTGGATGCTGCATTCTATCACTATTGCCATATACAGGTGGGGTCATATTGTACCCATTCCCCACAGCAGGGTACAAGCAGAAAGTTACCCGTGGGTGGTGTTTGCGTGAGCTGGGTGCATGTGTGCTATGGACACTACTTGCATCTGACACACAGATATGCATTGGGCATTTCAGTTATGCTTGCATGTGCAGGTACATCAGCTAGTTCCCAATACATCAGTCCTACCTCCTTTGTGATCTGTGACTGTTTGGGCAGACAACACTGATATCGCCTACTACAGGACCGGATAATGTGATGCATACCTGTATGTACTATTCCAAGGGTGTGTCCATTTCACAGTGACACAATATATACTGTATGTCTGGGGTACTTTCCCCCTGTGTACTTCTTGTATATCTAGCCCAACAGCCATGCCATGTCAGTCTTTCAGATGGTGACACATATTACCACCATACATTTACAATGGCTTACTGCTAGCTTGTGTTATACTGGTGGGTATTGTGTTTGGCACTGCTGTTGTGAGGACTTGTCCCTGTCATCAACAGTAGTGGGCAATGGCCACCAGGCCTTACCTAAACATGCATACATACTGATCACTCTCACACAATATGAAACACACACCTACCTAACACACACATACCTGCATATTGTGCAGATGCTACAACCTATCCTGCTACCTTGCTCACCTTTGTGCATCTGTGCTCCACTGGTATTATACCTACACATACATGTTACTACATTTCTACATAGGGTTGTGGGGGGCACACCTGACTGCTACAACGTCTATACATTAGATTGGGTGGGGGCACACCAGACCATTACTACATTTCTAGATAGGTTTGGGGGGCACACCGGACTGTTACTACATTTCTAAGTAGGGTTGGGGGAGCACACCTGACTGTTTCTACATTCCTACACAGGATTGTGGGAAGGGGACACACACCTGATTGTTACTATATTTCTACACTGGGTTGGGGGAAGGGACATACATGCTGTTCCTACATTTCTACATAGGATTGTGGGGGGACAGACCTGACTTTTCTACATTTCTACACAAGATTGGGGGGGGGGGGGCACACCTGCCTATTTCTACATTTCTTCACAGGTTTGGGAGGCACACCTGACTTTTACTACATTTCTACACTGGTTTGAGGGAAGAGGCACACCTGACTGTTTCTACATGTCTATATAGGAGTGGGGGGGCACACCTGACTGTTACTACATTTCTACATAGGATTGTGGGAGGACACACCCAACTGTTTCTACATATCTATACAAGATTGGGGGGCACACCTGACTGTTACTACATTTCTACACAGGATTGGGGGGGGCACACCTGACTTTTACTACATTTCTACACTGGTTTGAGGGAAGGGGCACACCTGACTATTTCTACATGTCTACATATGAGTGGGGGGCACACCTGACTATTACTACATTTATATGCTGGACTGGGGTGGGGGCACACCTGGCTGTTTTTACATGTCTACATAGGAGTGGGGAGCACACCAAACTTACTACATGTATACGCTGGTTTGGGGGAAGGGCACACCTAACTGTTTCTACATGTCTGCATAGGAGTGGGGAGGGCACACCTGACTACTACTACATTTCTACATATGATTGTGGGGGACAGACCTGACTTTTCTACATAGGATTGGGGGGGGGGGCACACCTGACTTTTACTACATTTCTACACTGGTTTGAGGGAAGGGGCACACCTGACTGTTTCTATATGTCTACATAGGAGTGGGGGGGGGCACACATGACTGTTACTACATTTCTACATAGGACTGTGGGGGGACACACCTGGCTGTTTCTACATTTATACACAGGATTGGGGGGGCACACCTGACTGCTACTACATTTCTACACAGGATGGGGGGCACAGATGACTGCTACTACATTTCTACGTAGGATTGGGGGGCACACTTGACTGTTACTACATTTCTATGCTGGATTGGGGAAGGGGGCACAACTGACTGTTTCTACATGTCTAGATAGGAGTGGGGGCCACACGTGACTGTTACTACATTTCTACATAGGATTGTGGGGGGACACACCTGACTGTTTCTACATTTCTACACAAGATTGGGGGGGCACACCTGACTGTTACTACATTTCTACACATGACTGGGGGGGCACAGCTGACTGTTTATACATGTCTACATAGGATGGGAGGGCACACCTGGAACTTGTACACATTTGCTATGACTGCACTGGCATGTCAGGTACTCATTTCATTCTGTATTCTAACCTATCATGCTGACTAGAGGCATATCAGTGTACTACAGGTCTTAGTTTTGGTTGACCTACATATTAGTGTCAGACTTCCTACTCTTCTGAACTAACATCCCACTGCCTGACCTGCTGTAGTCTGTCTATGTAGGCCTGGGAGGGTTACCCATAGGCATCATTCAGAGGCCATAGCACAGCCTCTGTTTGTGTTTGTCTATACCTGTCCTGCTGGCTGAGACTGTTGTTAGGCATGCGAACCTCCCTGACTGGCATGTGTGAGTCATATGGACACACATGATGGTCTAAACATTTCCTGTAGTGGGTTTTGTCACCCTGTGTAGTACTGGCTACTAGGGTGACTCCAGTATTTGTTACAGATATCATGGTGCCACTATGGGTGTCAACTATCTGCTGGCATACCATTCAGCCACCCAATTCCCTTCCTTGCTCACATCCATACCATAGATGCAGGTAAGAACTCATTCTACTCCATTTGACAATTGGTAGGTTGATTGACTTATCTTGTGGTTGTTCCAGTACTGAAGATGGTGCTGGAGGGTTGCCTATGCTGGATACACATAGTATAGTCCCTATACATGGTGGAGCACAGGTAGTGTCATGTTTGGCATCCCTTTTACTGTATGTGTGAGTCAGAGAGAGGTGTCATTCCCTGGGTCCCTACTGTGTCAGTGGATGTGCCATGCGTTGCCTCTTTGCCAAGGCCAGGGCATACTGGGCACACATCCAACTGCCTACTGGGGCAGGCTCAGGTTGTTCCTCCTCCAAGTCACTCTGTGCCTGTGCTGGCCTTGGCATTGTTGGGGGGGGCTGTGTGGCCCTGCCCCATGCTGTTCCTGCTGCAGCTGTTTCCACAGGATCATATTGTGTAGCATGGCACATACGATGACAATTTGAATACATGTAGCTAGTGAGTACTGCAAGGCTCCACCGTATGTGTCCAGGCACTGGAAACGTGACTTGAGCATCAAAAACACATGCTCTATTATATGTCTGGTCTGTGCGTTTGCCTCATTATGATGTTCTTGTTTGGGTGTGTGTGCATTTCTGATGGGTGTCAACAGCCACAGCTCCAGTGAATATCCAGCATTCCCCACTAGGTGACCATGAGGGATGTCCCCATTGGCAAATCTCTGGTACAGCTGCATCAGATGCCAGATGTGGGCATTGTGATAGGTTCCAGGGCAGCCAGCACAAACATTCATTATAATGCCCTGCAGTTGATGTAGACCCTACCCTGATCACCATGTGGTGCTTTGCTGCATATGTGCGTGCAGTCTAAAACACCCACTACCTCTGGGTATTCTGCTATTTGGTGAAAGAGATGTATATTGCTGGCCAGCACCTCACGGGTGTTGATGAAATATATATGCTCACCGGCATGTGCTGACATGGCATCCAGGAACTGGTGGAATACTCTGGATGCTGATGCCTGTGAGAGCCCCATGATATTCGCAGTTGAACTTTGGGAGGTACCTGTGGCTAGTATTCCTAGGCCTACACATACCTTGGTATCTACTGGGATGGGTTCCCCTCTGTCAGTTCTGTGTGTCAGGCGTGGCCGGCACAGCTCAATAATTTACTGTAGGAGGTCCCTGTCCACCCTATAGTGCTCCACTATCTCCAGCTCATGTAGCCCCTGGTAGGTTACCCTGGGTCTGTACACCCTTCTCCATCTCTTCACTGTGGGTTGATTGACAGCATTCACATCCTCACCACTCTCAGCCTCTTGCACATGTTGTTGTATGATGCCTGCTGTAGCCCCTATCATTTTGTAGTTTTGTTTGTTTAAAGTTCCCCAATTGTATGCACTGGTGGTGTAGAGTATGGGAAAAACCAGAGGGAAAGATGTTTGCATGGTAGTGTTCTGGGCTGGGCTGGTCTGCTGCCTGTGCAATTAGCTGACTCTGATACATTTCACCTGCCAGCTATGCTAGTTCTCCTAGATTACATTCCTGCTGGTATTTTCCCTTCCCATTGCCTTCCTGTTTAAGCCTGGGGGCACGCCACACAAACAGAGTACTCAAATGTGTACAGAGCTGCTATTTCCTGGTTTACTTTTTTTTCCCCTTTAAAACCCGGTGCGCAGCATGCACACCCGCTTAGGCATTGTAAAGAGTGCTAGGCAGCCTTAGACACACCCCCTTGCTTAGCTCTGCTAAACTAGGAGCAAACCCGAGCCACAGGGCTCCAATCTGCTTACAGTATGCCTGATACCCCCCCCCCCATGATGTCAACTAACTCCTAGGCTTGCACCAAGATATTCCTCCTCTTACACTGTTGGGAGCTGACTAGCATGCTGGGGAAATCTGGGATTCACTATCATTCCCCTCATTTGCATAGGATTGCCTGCTAATGCTTAGTTACATGTCTGACACTGAGCCTCCCCCCTTAGCAACCACTACTCACTGACCATGTTGTCTTCTGCCTGCCATTGAGTATTATGGCAGAATAGTGATTTTAGCTAGAATACTTATTTTAGGTTTATTTTCTTACCCCCCCCATCCCATTTGCGCTCCGCTGCCCTATGCTTAAACAGATGAGATAGGCTAAAAAAAATAAAAGTTGATTTTTTTATTTTATTTTTTACACTGTTTTCAATGCCAGTGGCCTTATACTTAGCCATTGGCATGCTTCCTGAATGATATGCACCCTTTATTTTGAGCTGTCATGGCTCCGTTTGGGAATTTGCAGAAATGTACTCGGTTACTAACTGAGTACATTTCTACAGATTACACTAGTCCTGCACGGCCGGTTTCCAACTTCCTGGATTGCAAATTCACCTCATTTGCATGGATTTCTCTTGCAAATGGGGTAATTTGCATACAGGGGCTGAGTTCATGCAGGACTAGTGCAGAAGCGCTTGTGCACGTCCCTGCAGACTATTCCTGGATCGCACAGCAGACATATGGCCTGCTAGAGCTCCTGCACTGATCCTGCACACCGTGCAAGACTTGCAGAATCCAGAGGACTGTCTCCAATAACAGTGCTGTTAAACTGAAATAGATTGAATTCTAATGTTTGTAGCTCCTGTACTCATTATACGCAGAATTATTTATTTTCTCCTGAATAATATAATTAATATTTTGGAATGTTGGATATTTCACCTGACTTCTGCACTTACTGTTTATCATCTTTACCAAACTTCTGCAGACTGCACTGCAATGACTTTCTTAGTCCGAATGAACTAACAGACACAAAGTGTCTGAAGTATCTCCTAATATTATCAAAACCCTGCAAATTTCTACACACCTCTTTAACCTTGGTTCCCAAGGCTGTTTGTACTTGAGGATAAAATGTGTAGTACATTATCAGTACTCTTAACTGAAGGTTACTGAAACATTCCTTTCTTATTGAATCTGTATGTAAAATGAAAATATATGTGTGCTTTAATATGGCTGCACTTCTAGAATTATGCAAAGAGAATAGTATATTTCATCTAACAAAATACATTTAAATGAAACTTGATCTTGCACTGTGTATGTTGCTTATCACAGGTGATCCTGACAGTGGAAGTATAGGACTCCTACCACTTGATGTCACAGTATCAGTAGGTCCTGATGATGGAGATGGCCAAATGGAGGCACAGCCAAAAGGGTGCATTGATTGAATCTGGCACTGAGGTTGTGATGCACATATCCCCTGGATTTCCTTCAGACACAGTCAGTATGCCTATCCATACCCATTCAACTGAGCCCTCAGACAGTGGACAGGTATCAGGGTGTGGTTATACCAGTTTTGGTGCTGGTTCACTCTGTCCATAGACAAACTGTGGCCAAGGTGCCATGCAGAAGGGTTGGTAGGGGTGCTTGGAGGAGGCCTATTTTCTGACATCCACCTGATGCTGGTGTGTCATTAGGTGCCAGTTGACATATGTTTATGGCTGCCATGGAGGCAGAGGCATATTCCCCTACGGTCTCCAAGGACATGCTTAGGGTTCTAGATGTGGTATAATTTGACGTGCATGACTGCTTCCATTATGTGGCTGATTCAGTGGATTGAATGAAGGCCACAATGGAATGGGCAGTGTCTGTGATGGAACATCTGCTGTGAGGGGGGCAGTGTCTATGTGGCTAAAGAGTCACAATATCATCTAGAGTTAGCCAATATGGCTGTACCCAATCCTGCTTTTGTAGTGGTACTACTTTCACTGCTCCATCAGTGGTCGAGGTGTCCACACCCAGATATGATAGACCATGGGGTTGTGGACATGGGCATAGTAGTAAGGAGAGCTCATCCAGCAGACATCACTCATGTTCAGGTAGCACTATCACATATGACCATGAGCATGGACATGCCAGGAAAACTGCTGGCAGAGACAGTTCTTGAGTTCAGGGTGATGACTATTAACTGATATCTCTACTGTGATTGCTCACACCTGTTGACATGCAAGAATGTAGTGCTAGCACAAAGCTTGGCTGTGTTCATACAGACACTCACTCACACATTTCACATAGGGTGCCCATACAGACACCCACACATACCAGATACATGAAGTGTTAAATTCTGTCTCAGTGGCCATTTGATATTATCTACATTCCTGTCTGCCTGTGTTTCTTACTCGCACACACTCACTACTTTGGTGTTAGCCTTGGCTTCCTTCCTCCCCAACCCCAACCCTGTGCAAATGAAGATAACTCTTTTTGATTCAGGGTTACATATGTATAGTGTCTGATGTACAGGTTGGAAAAGTAAATAAGTGCTTAGGGATATGTATTGATGATATTATTTGGATTTTTTGTGATTCATTGCAGCATTTTAGTGTTGTGATTCCTACTTTTAAATCATTGCCATGACAGTCATGTTTATTGCCTCACTTGTTAGAATTTAAGGAAAAGTAGAGTCTGGACTGATTTTTCTATACTATGTATTTTAGATGCATGAGTCATGTTAGTTGCTAAGTCAGTGATGTCATGCATTGATGTAATTACTGGATAACTCACACACATTCTACTTGGGTATATTTTCAAGTAGGTATCTGCCATTCATTCATGTTCTTGCACATTTTCTTTTACAGGTTCAACACTTACTTTGATAGACCTGCAGATACAACTGTTTTCATTCAGGGCTGACTTTGTCTGATGCTAGCAGTGCACAACCATTACATGGGTAAGTAAAGGTTGTGAGTGTTGCCTGGCATCAATTTTGCTGTATGTACATGCATATGATGAAAGGTGTACCCCTTATGTGGTCAGCACATGTGCTATCCGTTGCCTCTTGGCCAAGGTGGGGGCATATTGTGCATGCCTACTTCTACCTACACCCACAACAGATGATGGTTCCCACTCTGACCTGCATGTGGCTGAGATTACTTTGATAGTAGTGGTGATGGAACATTTGCTCTATCCCCTTGGTGTTCCTGTTGCAGCTGTTTTTGCAGGATGATATTGTGTAGGAAAGCACAGACTGAAAATGTTGGCACATGTACTTGGATTGTTCTGTAGAGCTCACCCTGATGTATCTAGGCACTGAAACCATGACTTCAGCAGCCCAAACACATTTTCTATGATGTTTCTTGTTTGAGAGTTGGCCTCATTACAGCATTCATCTGTAGGTGTGTGTGCATTTCTGATGGGTGTCATCAGCCATGGTTTGAGTGCATACCTTGCATCGCCCAGTAAATGGCCTTGTGGGATATCACACCTGGAAAACCGCTGGAAGAGTTGTGAGTTGTGCTAGATATGGGTGTCATGGCAACTGCTGTGGTTGCCAGCACACACATTCAGCATGATTCCCTTAGCATTGCACATGACCTGCCAATTAATGTAAAGGAACCCCTTTCTGTTAATGTAGACCCTTTCCTGTTGCCCAGGTGGTGATTTCTCTCAATATGTGTGCAGTCTATGGCACCCAAGACTTGTGTGTTATGGAGTAGAAATCCTGCATAATTCTAGCCCTGTCCTCAGAGGTATGGAGGAAATATATGTAGTCACTGGCATGCTGTAGCATAGCATTCAGGAACTGGTGTAGGATCCTAGATTCTGTTGCCAATGATACCCCCAGCATAGCTCCTGTTCCTGTAGCTAATACTGTAAGTGCTATACATATCTTGATTTCAACAGGTATTGGTTCCCTTACAAACAATCAAATACGGCACCACTGAAGCGTACAGTATCCACTGGTTGATTGAAGCGCTTTCGTTCAAATATCATACAGAACTTCATCAGAATAAAAAGATTTTTCCTACAAAACATCATTAAAACCTTTCCTAACAAGTCATGTTAGATTATTACTTAAAAAGTATCAAAAAATGTAAAACCCTTTAAGACATAATAATGAAAACTGAATAATAAAGTGTTGTCCCTATTGTAAATATATAGATGTGGGACAACCTTTACAGTTAGACAACAAAAATACAAGATTAACAAAAAATTCAACTGTAATTCTATATTAGCAGTGTACTTAGCCCAATGCCAACAATGCCCGACTTTTTACATCAGGAAGACCGACAGGAAAATCAAAGAACAATTATACGAGTGTATTTACAGCATTAGTAGGGCTAGAACAGAAAACGCCCTAGCTAGACACGTAATAGAATATGAGAACCATAACTTTAAATTTAAAGCCAAGTGGAAATAGATAATAGAAGTGGTCCATACACTTTACTTTTGGAGAAATTAGAACTCACACGACAAGTTAAACTTAATGTGTTCATATATCCAGGTTTGAATGAAGCTTGCTCAATTGCTTGTTTACTAAAACTTAAGAATCTATTAAGATAAACAGACTCAAATACTAAGTATGTACAAATATTTTTAACAAGGATGCATGTTGTTTGACTGTCTGTCATTACTGTTTTTATTATTCAATTTTCATTATTATGTTTTAAAGGGTTTTAAATTTTTGGATACTTTTTAAGTAATAATCTAATTATAGTAAGATCCAGAACATATATGGTTAAATCTGACATAGACAGAGTGAAAGGACTAATGAATAACATTTTGCCATTGGCTAACAATACACCACATAACTTGTTAGTAAAGGTTTTAATGATGTTTTGCAGGAAAAATCTGTTTATTCTGATGAAGTTCTGTATTTTGAATGAAAAGCGCTTCAATAAACCAATGGGTACTATACGCTTCAGTGGTGCCGTATTTGATTAATTGTTTGTGAGTTTACTGTTTTTGAGTTAGGTATTGGTTCTCATCAGTTTGCCCTTGCTCTCAGGTGAGGACGACAGAGATTGCAGAGTTCCTGGAATGTGTGTCTATCCACCTTGTGGCATTCTACTATTTCTACCTTATGCAGACCATGAAAAGTTAAACAGGGACTAAATACCCTTCTCCTCCTTGCCTGAGGTCTATCAGCAGCAGTAGCAGCAGCTTAGACTTAAGTCTGTTACACATACACATGCAGAAGAGCAGCAGCCCCTAACATATTCTTTCCTCCAGTGTACTTTACGTGACTGTACTTCAATTGGAATACAAGGCAAAAGGCTACATTAAGTGTACACAATTGTTTTATAGCTTATTGAATAGCTTCACCATCTTGGATTGGTTGATAGCAAACAATTCAGCTGCTTATGCTGTAATTAGCATTCCACAATGTTTACCATGTTGACAAATCAGTGCACACATTTTTTTTATTGAATCCATTCCATACCTTTACTTTTCAGTTGTTACTCTGTGTTTAATTTGGGCTGAGCCTAGAAATAGTCAAATCTGATCAGTGCTCTACCCCAGTAAACAAAAGCTAACTAAACAAATACAATTTTATGAAAGCCATGCGTCCATACTAGTAGCATGATATTCTGTTTTGTGCCACATTGTTTGTGCATATGTGTTCTGAAATATGATATACTGCTTAAAAGTTTAATTTTAACTAGGTTGTGTCTGAAAGAGACTTCTTGTGGTACAGTCAACCTACCTGCTCAATATAAATAAAATAAAAAAAAAATAAAAACAATAAAAACAATAACTAAAATCTGCTTAGCATTTTTTCACATAGCTTCCAAAGTAGAACATGTCATAATAAAAACAGATTCATATTTCTCAGATATACCACCTCTGAGAACAGTTAGCTCAATGGTTTTCCCATCTATCTCAATGTAAGAAGTGCTATGACACACCATTTCTTCAGGCTGTATGTTTCTGTAACCATCTATACAGTTATTACAAACACTGGCATATGGACTGAATCCCGCAGCTGTGTGTAATACTACAGTGATTTGTAGAAATACAGAAGGTACTACGGTGCTAATTTCTGGCTTTATCATAACACCGCCTGCTCCACTCTGATGTGCATTATTGGAATATCAGAGGACTCATTGAATACAGAGTTTCTATCATTAAAAAGAAGATCACACCGCTTGACTGATACTTTATAATAATAGTCATCAGAATAATGTCTGATAGCATCTATTTAATTAGCGAGTTACGTGATCTGTGTCAAACTGCATGCTGAGTACATTATTAGAATAAAACTAGCTCCTATTCCAGAATCCTACTTCTAACAGAACTTTTCTGATGAATTATGAAATGTGAATTCCTCTCAGCATAATGAAAAGTGCATTGAAAAGAACAAGGACTTAACTGTACATGTTTTGCAGCTGATGAAGCCCTTTTTTCATGCTAATGTTACAGGAACAGCTTTTGAATTGTATTCCTGAATGGTAGGAGAAAATGAAGGGACAAGAGGCAGGGACAGCTAGAGAGACAGCAAGATGGAGGAAAAGGCACTGCACAGCAAGACTGATAAAGCTGTAGAATATTTGGGCTTGAGTTATCTATAATAGATGACTACCTTCTTATGTTTTTAAACTTTGTGAGTTACCCTTCCTTCTCCAAAAAATTGCTCCTTGACATAAGAATGGAAGACGTGTCTTTGAGGCTATACTATGTATACTAAACAGAAACTGCCTAAGCTTTTCTTTCCCTTTAGATAGTCACAGCAATTTTCTTTATAAAGTATTAAAAAGCAATATGTTTCAAAAGGTAGACAGAGTGTGTGTGTGTGTGTGTGTGTGTGTGTGTGTGTGTGTGTGTGTGTGTGTGTGTGTCTCTGTGAAAGAGATGGCAGCTTCCGAACAAAGAATTTTTGGATTTTCTTTCATTCCAGTGACAGACTATCTTCTATGTGCATACACCTTTGCAACTAATATGGTAATGGTAGTTGAAAAGATGAAATGTACTTACTTAAGTTACAAACCAGCTTTATCACAACTAGCATTCATTCTTGACTGTATGTAAAGGAAGTAATACCTGAAAAAACTTACACGCTTTTGTAAGGAGCCACTCTGAACAAAGCAATTAACTGTCCCTGATTTTAAGGAACATTCTCGATTCTATATCTGCATTTTTTTCTACCCCTCCTGTATAAATATCTGTGATTTTGTTGTCAACTTGTTGGCAAAAGGGCAGGACACATAGTTATTCCTTGTGTGACAAACTGCATAATTAGCAGACCTAGAAAGGGAAAGCAGGTTAGGGAAAATGATATTGCTGTGGGTCAGCTCTTTCATACCAGGAAGAGGTTCAGTTTATACCTAGTTCAGTACTGTCCCCTAGTGGGTGTTGAAGGGTATCACAGACTGCAGACCACATACTTCTGATCTACCTAGAAACTTTGACAGAGATAGGGGTGAAAGGTTGCAGTTAAAGCTAAGAACTACATGTTACAGCCAACCTGAGAGGAGGAGTAATGCACAGGTGCAGAAAAAAGAATGTGAATTGTTTATTTCTCTGTACTTTTTTTTTTGACTTGTGGGGACATTCTCTTTTTACAGCAGACACCCATTGAGATAGATATCATACATACAGAAACAGGAAAGTACCATCAAAATTTACTGTGCAGAAGACAACCAGCAATTATATTTTGTGCAAAACATCCAGAACCTTGGTTGCACTCTGTATGTTATTTTGTGTTTCTTTTAAAAGGTGCAGTACTAAGATTTACATAAGTAAATACAACACAGGCAAAAAGTTAGAGTTAGTCTGGAAATCATGCTACACTTTACATATATATATATATATATATATATATATATATATATATATTTTATATAAGCAATTACTTATATATATATTTATGGGTCAACTTCACATTATCAAACACTTTATTGAATCCCATTTCATGTAATCCACTTCTGTGAATCTCATTATATTGAACTCCTGGAACTATGAAAAGGAAATCCTGGGAAAGGAATCACTTGGTCACCATGGTGAACTTTGCTCTTGATCCACTGTAGTGCGATCTTGGAGTTGGTATATTTAGTTAGGGTGGTGCTCCCCACATCAGGGGATGTGGTGGGCAAAGCCCCCACATGGAGTTTTTTTTTGTTTTTCTGTTTGTTGTTTTGTCCTGGTGGTTGAGAGGTTCCTTTCCCGGGGTTTAATTGGAAGCAACCTTGGAGCATGCAACAAAGAAACAATGTTTTAGCAGGGGGGGGGGTTGCACATTCTACATCCCCTGCTAATTATATATACTAACTCCAAGATCGCACAATACAGAGGAAGGGCATATTCCCCAGTCCTGGGGATTGTGCAGTCTCATACACCCGATGACCATCTGTTTTGCTGACCAAATTGCATTGACAAAACAGATTCTGACTTTAAACACTGTCAAGTAAATAAAGTAGACAGACAGAGGCAAGTAAATTTTACAGTAATAATGAGCAGGCTAAAAATGAAGAAGGTGGTGAGGTGTGTCAAGTGATCATATAATATGTGCAGAAAGAAGAAAATAAATGAAACACCAAAACTTAATATGATGGTAAGAGCAAGTAGAATGAGCTTAACATTGAGCTACTTGCTGTTCAATGGTTCTAAGAGATGGATATAGGTTACATAGCTGAGTACTTATAGTCCAGCTGAGAAAACATGACATTTTAAGTGGTAGCTAAGTATTGCTTTGGCGTATTTGGCCTAAGGTCTGCAAGTACTTTGTTCCATATTTTATTTATTTTATTTTACATTTGTTTACCGGGGAGGTCCGACTGGACAGAGCTGTCCATTTTCAGTGGAGGCCGGGGGAGAAAAACTCCAAAACAATTGCTAACATACTATAGATAAGACATTTACATGAGCATTGTGGTTTACACATTCATTTATAAAAATTTAGCAGATAATAACATATGATTGCATAAGGTATTTACATAAGCATAGTGGTTTAGACATACAATTAAAACAGTGGTGCATAACCTTTTTATGGGGAGGGCCACTACACAAATTCTTAATACATCTGTGGCGCACCTCAAAACATAATAAGTCGATACCAGTTAACAATAGGTACAGGTGACTGGCATTTTTACTTAAGACAGCAGTCATAAAATTGCCTGTTTCCTACATCAACTTTGCATTTAATTTTATTCTGACTTGCAGCCATGACTTATTACAAACTCTTACAGAAAGTTACTACTGTTTACTGACTACAAGTTATAAATAACAAAGAATAGTTATTTCCGTAGCTAAAATTAGAGGTGTGTGCAACTGCAATCAGTTAAGTAAGTAAGCATGTGTTGGAAAGTTTGCGTGACTGGAGTAAGGCATAGCATTTTTTCACTTTCTTAAAAAATTTTTGGTTACTCTCTGGGGGCCGGATAGTGTTGCTTCGAGGGCCAGATCTGGCCCCGGGGCCAGACGTTGTGCACCACTGAATTAAAAGTATAGCAGGTAGTAACATATGATGGTTGTTCATACAATATGTTTAGTAGAGATAATCTTGAAGATGTACTGAAGATATGAAAGGGAAAACTAAAAAAGTAGGAGAATATAGACAAGTTCATATGAGGTGCATTGACATTTTAAGGGAAAGCTTTTCAACTTAGTCTATGGGAGAGTTGATGGGTATAGATGGGGCAGTGGGGAGTAGGCGGCAGTGAGTTGGTAAGTAATGTGTGATCATACATGCTGCATCTGTGGGAGTTTTAAAGAAGAGGTTGGATAGTGAGTAGGGGAAAGGAGTTAGAATATGTCAGCCAGGTGCTAGGCAGTTACATGTCCAGGAGTTGTTTAGGTGGGAAATAAGCTGTTTTTTGAAGATAGTTTTGTTAGGTTGTAACCTGATTTGTAGTGGTAGGGAGTTCCAAGTCTTGGCAATGTTGCTAGAAAACAGGGAGTCACCAGAGCTGTAATGGCTTTTGGAGACTGAGATTAGTGCCTTGTTAGTGGATCTAAGTTCTCGGTTATTGGAGTAGAGGGTGATCAGGTCTTGTAAGGATGGAGTTTTGTCAGGTTGGTACAGTATTTGATGAGCTAGACGAAGCTGGTTTAGAGCTAAGGTGTTTAGGGAGTTCCAGCTAGGAAAGCTGTTTTAGGGCCTGACAGTGGTGGGTGCAGTAATAGGAGTTTGTGACGAATTTTGCTATTTTGTTGTAGCATGCTGATAGCGTGTTTAAATCACTCTTGTTTAGTTTAATTAGGACAAGAGAAGCCTACAGTTAGGTAGAGAGAAGATGGATATGAGTTAGGGTAACTTTACTGTTGCTGGTTAGGAAGTGTTTACACCTATAAAGAGTACCTAGTTTTTTGTTGATTTTGGTTATTGTATGAGCTATGTGTTTGCCAAATTTCATATTATTGTCAATAATGACCCCTAGTAATTTGGTTTGTGTAATGGGAGAGATAGGGGTATTATCTGATGCAGAAATAGAGAACGGGGGAGTAGGTGCTGCTGTTTTGGAAGGATGAAAGAGCATAAGTTGGGTCTTTTTATGATTTAGTATTAGCTGGGAGTTTGTTAGCCAGGTTTTGATGGAATTACACGTTTTGTGGGTCTTGATTTAAAGTTTTTGGAGGGTGGGGGCCATATCCAACTGTTAGTTAGCATTGCTAGTTGAAATTAAATGAAACGGTAAAGGAATGCAATCTATAAATACCTTCAATACTGCTACTTGGCATTGCTGTTTGTATTAGATATATTTCTCTATGATGTTTATCTTTAACTGCTTTACTCTTATCTGTGCTCCATTCTTTTAGAATGCCCTCCCATCTTGGGAACCACTCAAAGTTGGTACTGCTTTCAGCAAGACCATTTCTCACAATGACTGGGCTTGCTACCATCTCAACTGGGTGATCCTCCCTTGCTCAAAGGAAAACCTGCATTGTATGTCCAGCTCCTTATTTGATTTTCACTCTGTATAATCTATTTGTCCGCTGTCGACCCAGGAAGCATGCTCAAAAGAATCTCCACTCTCTCCTTTTTCTCTGTCCTATTGTCCTGCCTATCTCACTCCCTGCCCCAGTTCCTGCTCCTTTACTGTACTATACCTGATAGTGGCTCTCTTCCCCTTCAGCTGCTGCTCTGTCTCACCATGCCAGTACTGCATATAGGTAACACCTGCTATCTACTTCTGTGTTCTGTGTCTCTGCTATTGTAATACTTCTTCCTCCTTTACTTAGTCAAAACCTCTTCATTCCAGTTACATTTAGCCTCTGTCTGCTTACTCTCTGGACCATAATATTCCACCTTTCTGCCCACACTATACTCTGACTCATGCTCTGTCAGCTGTTATAGGCTGACCTCTTTACCTTCAGGCAATACAACTAGTGGAGATAGGCTTTACTGCTGGCTGTTGTTACTAGTTTTCTGAAGACTGGCTCATATGTATCCCTCCTCTGGAAAAAAGCCTTTATCATTCCTTTACACAAAGAGGGCAACAACACTGACATCTCCAACTTCCGACCCATAGCTATACTCTCCCCCATATCTAAAATTCTTGCAAAATGTATTCATCTCCAACTATTACCTTACCTATCAGACAATCACCTACTGTCCCCAACACAACATGGCTTTTGACCCAGACATAGCACCACCACTGCCCTCCTTTCCTTCCTTGATAATATCAGCTGTGCTCATAACTCTGGTAATATCGTATCTACCCTCCTCCTCCTCGATCTATCCAAGGGCTTCAATACCATTTCCCATAGCATTCTCCTGTCCGAACTCTCTCAACTTAACCTTTACCCCCTCCTCCATCAATTGGTTTCCTAGTTATCTCTCAAACAGGGAACAGGCTGTCAAGTGAAAAAACTGTACCTCTTCCTACCTCAACACTCAGATAGGTGTCCCCCAAGGTTCTATCCTGGGTCCTTTACTATTCAACATCTTCATTAATGACTTTTATCAATGTATCCCAAACGCTAAACTTGTGCAATACACCAGTGATTCCACCATCTGCTCCACTGAATCTCTTCCCAAACTTATACATATAACCCAGGCCACCTTTCACAGCACTGAGACATGGATGTTAAACAATCATCTAGCTCTCAATGCATCTAAAATCAAAATTATGATCTTCATCCCATCCAAAACCATCAAAATAGACAAGAATACCTTCTCCATCATAAGCCAAAACTTAGCTCCCATCGAAATAGTCCTCCACACTAAGCTTATAGGTGTCTTTATTGATGAACATCTAAAGTTTACATTGACCTTCAAACTAACATGAAGAAAACCCACCAGAAGCTCGGAATGCTTTATCACCATAATCACTACCTTACCTCTACAACTAATCTTACCCTCTCTACCACTTACCTTCTTCCCTATCTTATGTATGAGGCCCCTCTCCTTACTAATCTTCAAACCACACTAAAGTCCAAAGTGGCAGCCTGATATAATAAAATCTCCATGTTTGCCACCAGCTCCAAATCCTCCTCACACCACTGCATTGCCTTATGCTCCTTGAACTGGCTGGAACTCCCAAACTTTCTCCATTACATTCAGCTCTCCACTTGTTTATTTTCAAGTCATCACAATGCCCTTCTCTTGCCTCTATACTAACTTTGCATCACCCTCACTGATCTCTCAGGGCCAATAATTAAAATCTCCTTGAAGTCCACAAACCTCAACGTACTCCTGGGCAATTTCTACTGTCCTTTTCTCTAGCACAAAAATGGAATGCACTTCCACCACACATTCAAACCACTCGGAACCACTCCACATTTAAGGCCTTACTGCAATCATACCTCACTTCTATTTGGGAGTGCTCCTGCTCTCCCTCTGCCCACCTGGTCCAACTTCAGTCAACCTTTCTCTCTCAAAATTCTAACCATCTCCAACCATGTTCTTTTCCTTCATCTCTCTCTTACAACTACTAACTCCCTTTCTCACCTTGATAGCGCAGTCTCTGACATTACACCCATTCAGAATGCCCTTTATTTCACATTGGTGTTGAATCTGTCATCAGGGCACACCATATAAATCTTTTTGCTACTTTTACCTCTACATTTATATGCTTCATCAATCCTGTAAGCTGTGCATAACTTGATTTGAATTATACTATGTATTAAATCTTGCCGATTTGTTACTATTGTAATAATTTTGAATTAATTCTGTTGTAAATCCAGTTGATTTTATTTTGAATGTATGTACTCGTAGCTTTTCTCCCTGGGTCTCCATTGAAAAAGGGCTCTTGTCAGCCCAATGGACTTTCCTGGTTAACAAATCGCAAATAAATAAATAAATAAATAAATAAATAAATAAATAAATAAAAGAATAGAAGAAAACGTAAAGGCAGGGAAAGAGGAGTACTAGGTCAGCACAGCAGGTATACTCATATAACAAATATAACATTATATGACAAAGTTCAGAAATAAACAGTGAGGAAAGGTAAGGTTCACAGATGGCACACTGTACAACATGGGCAATGAAAATATGACAAACAGGGTGGGGATGCATATCAGCTATGCTGAAATGTAGAAATACATATGCACTTATGCATTGTTATGTTATGACATTGCAAACTGTGTGGCAGTCATACCTGGATGTGTATGACCGATGGCAGTTGTGTGTTGTAGGGTAATAAATAGGGATCACAGTACACATTGGATAAATAATCTAATGTCCATGTAGTCTATCAGCAGTGCAAATGTAAGCCAAACAACATCACAGATGAGCAAATGCAGCCCCTGGAATGCCAGATAATACCAGCAGAGGACAGAGCAAAATCTCTGACTATGCATGTGAAAGGCAAACAGCCAAGCACAGCGCCAAACAGCAGTACTGTAGCAGAGCAGCAAACTGGCTGATATCTACAAAAGTAGGTGTACACAACCCAAAATGACATGCAATGGAATACATATGTCACACACATATGCCATGTCAAAGGCAACACATAGGTGTAGGTGTATATGTATGACCTTCATTGGCCTAACAGGAAATTATTTGAAAGCAATGTCAATACACATACACATGTTAATGACATCTAATAATAATATATGGTCACAAATCTATGATTAATTCTATATAACCAATATCAGATTGTGCATATGAATTTCAACAATGTACACTGGTTACAATGTAACATACAAGTATAACATGAACAAGGATGTATTGATAGCACTAGCCTGTGTCTTATGTACATATGTCCTGCGTCTGTCTAATGCCCATAGAGCTGGCACAAGTTGACCTTGTAACAAAACAATTACATGAAAATAGATGAGAATTCCAACAGATTTAAACATATACCAAGCATAAATGTGCAGGATATATGACATACCTACAGAAGCGAAAAAAGGTGGACAACATGGGCACACATCAAGGAGGACACAGCATCAAAGCCCTATAGGCAAACAGTAAAGCACGACAACAGTATGTTAGGGGACACATTTCAAATGCATGTGTACACCACATAGGGTGATACTGAAGTCAATGCAAGCTGCATTGAAACAAATGGCCAATGTATGTCACACAGGCAAACTACATTACTGATGTCAACAAAAATGGGTGTGTATAAATCTCACACACAGTATTTTGCAATTATATAACAGCAACAGGCATAAGTAAGCAAGCCAAGAACTGGTATTACATGCACATATATACTGTCATGCCAATGTAAAACAGCATGCGGAGTAAACACCAGAGTTTAGATATCACTAACTATGGGTATGGCTGAGTAAAGGACAGTCCTGTGATCAACATTACAGCACATTCATGTGAAGGCAATGACTGCTCACAATCCCAGGGTACAACAGTGTTTTTCATTGATCGGAATATGAGTAGAGATATGTACAAAAATCCTTGTATATATACACCATTTGCCAAAATGTGTGAATTTATGTGACTAAGGAATGGAAGTGGAAATGTAACAAAAGCCAAACAAGGCATACCATATTGTTACTCAATAAATTATCATTATCATGGTGTTGTATACATGAACATTACATTGGCAGTATATGCATTCAGTAAAGGACTGCCCATATGTATCAGATACAGCAATATGAAACACCATAGCATCAACATTGCCAACACATGCCACACACAATGCCAGTATGTCAGTGTGACGACAAGGACATGTCCTTCTGTTGAACGTACATGACATGGCAAACCACAAATCAGACCCACACTACTGTGGTATATGTGGAATACGGGCAACATGTTGTTTTTGAGTTGCTGTCAGTACCACACATGTATACAGTGGAATTGTTACAGCAGTAGCAGCATGCTAACTGTTGAAAGTCATGGACAGCTGAAAGCTGAGTGAAACTCGAATGTGGTAATCTGTGTCATATATCCATTGAAACATAATGCTAAATGTCACATGGCATCTGCAGTGTATGTTTGAACATGTATCACATAAGCAAGGCAGCAAAATGCTATGCATGCACAAGTATGCATATACAGTCCAGTCCCTGATATAGCAAACAGCATGGTGGCAGTGTTACACAAGTGGATCACAGGACAATACATATGGTGCTGAAGACCTGCCCCAATGAGGATGAACATCATGAATGATCTCCTGGGCTATTTCTGTGAATGAGTCCTGTATAGCTCATGCCAAATCTTGGAAGAAATTGTCCATCATGTCCCTCATCTATGTCCAAAAGACATCAGTCACCGTCTCCTGGATCTGTTGTTCCAATAATCGTGTTGTTGGGGTGCTGGGCATTGTCTCCTCTGGGGTGAAGCAGGGATAATGGTGCATGCAGGTCCAGCTTCCTAGTCATCATTCTTGTCTTCATCATGGTTGCCATTGCCATCAGAGGACTCTGGCAGCGGTCTGGTATGTGTTCATCTCTGACATATGTTCGGTGAGCATCCACAGTCCCATGATCTGTCAAGGTGAATCTCAAGACAAGACAGAAAGTACATATGCAGTTCTGCTACTATATGACTACATAACTTACCCACTGAGATACAATGAACAGGCAGAAAACAGTTGGTGTAAAGCCACAGAATATGTGGTTTACTATCAAAATGTCGATGTTTAAAAAAAAAAAAACGGCTGTTACACCAAAAGACAATGTTGAACTCATGCATACAAAGTAAGTGAAAATGTCAAATTTGATGAACAAATGCAGCAGATTTGTCACTTTCACTGAATGTCAAATATTATATACTTATACGTACTAAAGTATGTGCAATTGCTAAGTTGGAATTCATGTTTTTGCAGGGGGCCAAGCCCCTCTGCACCCCCACACCCCCTGAAAACTATATATTTCAACTCTGAGATTGCACTACAGTGAGGAAATTAAAAGTTTCCCAGTTCTTACTGTACCGTGATTTCTATTAGTAACATCGACCATATATTAGCAAATGCACAGTGGCACTTGCTGCAAAGGACACTCGCTCTATTGAAGGTCAGCAATATGGGAATCAACCAACTGCTGTTGGGTATTCCAGTGTTCGCTGAACCTTCATTCGTCATTTTGATAGTAAACCAAATACGTTATGGCCATAGTCAAGTGTACCACCATATGCGTTGTATATCAGTAATCAAAACTATAACAATGAGAACCAAATGCCTATCAGACTGCACATTCCTGTGAAAAGCAGAGCTGAAGCTGATATGCACATCTGCAATCTAACAGGCATTAATTGGCATCCCATCAATATGTGATGTCTGCATATGAGAATAAAGGTATGTCAGCATACATTGCAGGTGTCAATAAAAACACATTCTCAGATGAAATGGCCTGAGAAGATTGTGTAGGACAAGTATAATAAGCAGATTTGCTGCTAGTAGATGGCTCGCCATACACACAATACATTCTCAATGTCCTATTATCTATACTTATGGATGTTTTCAATACTCAAACATATCGGGGCCACTGTATGCATCACATAATGTGTGCGGCTTACTCAAGGCCATGTCATGGCAACCATAACACAGTTATTCAGTGGAAATCCAGACATTACCTGAACACTTGTTTACCAGCCATCTTTATGCATGACAAGCATGTACAAAGAAAGCACACTTACATACCCTGACATTTGAAGAGAAGCATGACATGACATTGTCGTGCAACTCACATGAGTCTACCTTGTAAAACAACACTGTGAAAATGACAATATAACACTATTAGTGTGACCTGCACTGTTTAATACGTGTGATGTATGCCTCAGTAAGCTGGTCATCTGACTGTCTAACCGACTATCACTATTTCCATGTTTCCTGTCTGGTATGTGTGCCATGCACATTTATGTTGGTGTGTGAATGTCATTTGTAACCCAAGTGTCTATGTATATAATGAGTCATATGAACAGCTACCAATTAACATACTGGTGCAATGAAGATACGTGAGATGACAATCCAGTGGGAAATATAAAAGCCATAAGCAAAAGAACTGAGCAAGGCAAGGCAACATGGTCATTGGCTGATGCAACATCAATTTTTGGAATGGAACACAACACACTAGTAATAATGTACAATCATTAACACAGTGACAGCCTGTGACAGATGAAAATATAGTATATGTCATACAAACAGTCATGCCTGTCTACACTATCAGTGCCTTACATACATACATTTATTAGCAGTCACTACTCTGTAAAATGCAAATAGCATGATGCTACTTGCTGATTATGTAACCTGCTTGCTGATTATGTAACAGACAATTTGATATGTTGAATAGGAATGCCTATGAGCACAGGTATCTCTAAACAGATATAACTGTGTTCTAAACAAACCATCAAAGGTGTTGTAGACAGATGTGATACCCATGTTGAACTGAAAAGCATGCCAAACACAGCCTGCCAACAACAGTGTGAACACTGACACAGCAAGCACCCATTCAGTATGTGAATAGGAAGGCTATGCACAACAAATTGGTCACTGATAACCACATTCACATGTACAAGTGTGCCAACACATGAATTACAAACAGCAGGTAAAGCACTACTAACTTGTATGTGAAGCATCACAATCAAAAGCACAGTGACGGTTACATATAAGTGACTGTCATCCTGGTTATGGCCTACAATTAAAAATATTATCTTCAGAAAACATGGCTTGCTACTAACTGATAATGTAAGCATAGTTTTAGGTAATTCATACTTGTAATCACAGGTGTTGTCTGACTATTGCACTTATCTTAAAGATGCATGATGGGTATTCCTACATTATAAGTGACATACACTGTAATGGCAAAAATATGAGCCTGTAATAATGATCACATCTCTTATTTACAAAATCAGACAAAGTAATCAACATACCTTTCTCCCTGCACTGCTCCTCCAGACTGTGCATCCACTTGATGCAAAGGACGCGATTACAGGTATGCTCCTCATCACCTGCAAAAAGTAAAAAGCATGGATGAATGATGTAGGTATAAAATGTCATTGCTATAAACTACTCAGCTCTTGTTTTCTAACTTTTAAATTGAAGAACATTACAGAAGCTTAATATACAGTTTTGAATTTTTTACACACAGTCCTTTCCATACAGGAATAGAATTGAAGGACTTGAGCTTCAAACCTGTGACCCTCAGCAACGTTTGCACTATAATCCTGATACTTATCTGACTAGCTAACCCACATTACTGGAGACTGTATGGAAGAAATGCAGTTAAAAGAATATGAGTTCTGAATGTGCAAGGATAGGGTACTGATAGGGATCATGGTTTATGTTTTACAAGAAGCACAATGTTCTGTGCATTTATGAAAATAAAATTGCAGGCATGAATGCATGTCAGCACATTGGTCACAACAGAAAATCGCAGCTATAAACTTTCAGACCTCAAGACAGTGGGACACTGTCATGTAACATATAGCTGCTCTTAACAAATGACTACAAATTGCTGTTCATAATGTACTCATTAATGTATTTCAGTTGAGAGAACATAAATATGTACAGATATTTATTGTAAAAGTACAAATTATAACTCAAAATTGTCCCAGATGTCAAAGGATGCCCCCGTCCTACAGTCCAAATGTATATCTGACCATCTTATTCCTTCAAAAGATAAGTATGAGAACAGTATTGAATTCAAATTAATAAACAATGATACACTTATACATGAAATTTGAGTTGCAAATGTTAGTATATTCCACAGTCTTTTTGTAGAAATATACCAGTACAGTTAAAATTTTACACATAAAACTGTAGTAAAACAGGTGCTGCTGGCAGAACATTATGGATTATAGAGAAATTCATAGAAATTCAATGAATAAACAAGATAGTCATAAGCATGTTCAAAATAACCATTAATATCAATAAGCAGGTATATACAGCAGCGTTTTGGAAACCTTTGTATAGACACAATGATTAGAACTATTCCTTACACTGATTTGAACCCACACGTAGCCTAGATTGATGCATGGTAGGCTGTTGTTTTACAGGATGAGCTAATACCCATCACATTTTCCTTCTTAACAAACTATTATTGTGTGTGTGTGTGTGTGTGTGTGTGTGTGTGTGTGTGTGTGTGTGTGTGTGTGTGTGTGTGTGTGTGTGTGTGTGTGTGTGTGTGTGTGTGTGTGTGTGTGTGTGTGTGTGTGTGTGTGTGTGTGTGTATGCGTGTCTGTGTGTGTGTGTGTCTGTATCCATACTCCTGTGGATAATGGATGAATATGGAAACACCTGACACATAATGCTATAGGCCCTCATACTCCACAAAACTGCCAGATATCGTCAAGTTTTACAATGTAGACAATATGTTTAGACAGTCAAATATGCAGTGCTTTTGTGTTAACCAAACGAGACTTTAATAATACTGTTCACTTTGCAAAGCAAAACAGACTAATGAAGGTCTTTGTGAGTTAGTATTCACATATAGACAGGTACACTGAACGATACTGTTAAAGAATTACAGGTAATGGAGAAATGTGTTAGCATCAGTGGCCTAGGCGCTATAGGTTCCAGCGATACATAACCATACTGGATGGGTGAAATGATCTCTGGAATTCAATAAACTCTGCATAGGCTTAGAGCAAAAGCCTATATGGAGTTTACATGTTAGAGCGATGTGCAGCAGTGCTAATTGCATGTTCATGCTGCTTATCACGCTTACATAAATACAAGAAAGGTTTCTTGGCCAGTAACAGTTGCTGCTGCCAGGAAACAATGCAGAGCAGAATGACCACAGAAACAAGAAGCATTCAAGTTTGCATACGAGCAGACCTATTGGGCAATATTAAAATTGCGCGGACAGCCAAAATACCCACCAGGTGTGAAAATACTGCAATAACAGCAGTGATAAAGTAAAAAAAATTGTTTTGAGTGCTATGTAGACAACAACAATTATTTGCAGAATGGAATAATGGAGGTGGGGGTAAATGGCAACGGAAAATACAAGGAAACGTACACTGGGCAGGGAAAGTGTGCTGATAAAAATGTGCACAGACATGATTGATAGAAATAAATAAAGAGGAAGAGGGCATGGTAAATATGGCAATGTCTCCAAGATAGGATATATCAATGCATGTACACTTCCAAAACAAGACAGTAGCATAACTTAAGCTGATATGCAGATAGCATAGTACATACTGCTGCTTGGACCTCCTCTGCTAGTTTATCCTATAAGGGGAATTCATCTTCACTTCCACAAAAATGACCACTTTTAGGAGGGGTCAGGAGAGGACAGTGTTAAAAGTGGAGATGAAATCAAGGCCAATTCTGGCCATCTGAGAGGTATGCATGACACATAAGCCTCAGTTCCCCACCTGTAAGGATCAAACCCATCAAGTGTTGTCACTGAGCTATATATTTACTGGGTGCAACACAGAAAGACATATCATACAAGCATCTAGCAGAACACCTTGAAGGGAAGTCTGCAATGACAAATCCTAATGAGTAGCCATGCATCCCAAAGAACAGTTCTGTATGGCCTACCGGATGTGTGGAGTTCACCGTGCCAAATGTGACACACTTGACAAAAGCATCCCTGGATGACATAGGTATATGCTATATGGATAACAACACATGCAAGCACCACATTATTATGAGTGGATTCCTTGCACACAGCTGTAAATTGCATGCATCTGTCACATGTCATAAGAATGGATATTGTCTGAAGCCTTTGCATTTGATGTGTGAATTAAGAAGTGATCCATTATAATGAATAAAAAAGCAGTATGTGAGACTGATGGCAAAGCATTAACTCTACCCATGTGTATAAAAAGTACAGCAGTGCAAAGTCAAGTATCAATGATCAAGGAAACTGTCACTGTGTTGTACACATACCCAGCAATACATGGGGTACACTCTGTAAATACATGTCAACCCACAACACGTGCCATATGATCACTGTCCCACTGACATTGCCAGTGAAAATGTTATACTGTCATGAAATCCTAACACACATCCATATTTGTTCATGCAAACTATCAAGTGGTTATGCTGATATGATGTACTTATACATCTGTGACATTACAGTCAGACTACAGTTGTGTCTATGCTACAATTGGACTGTACATCACCTCCAAATAAAACCTGGGTACGAATCACATATGACACAGTGAAACTGTTGACACAGTCATACAGCTCTACCTAGTTCACATCATTACATCAGTTGTACATCACATGCCTGTATGTTTACCAGTGTAAATGTGTGTGTGAGGGCCCTGATACCATATCTGGACACATTACAAATGAGGTGGATGCAGTTCATGCAGAACAGTTAATGACACAAATGCTGATAGTCACACAATGCTGCTGGGAACACTTGTGTAATCCTTGTGAATAATAACACAATAGTGCATACAATGAATTTCCCAAGGTTGCAAGTGACTCTCAATATGTCATATGTTTATGTATATAACAGCACTATAACATGTGGAAGAACCCAGGAGTATGTGCTCATGTAATCACTGTAATGCATGTCAGAAAACATTTTCAGATGCCAGGTATACACATGCACACCTGTGCCAAACTGCAGCTGTCACTGTGATGGTTGAATGAGACCTGTGCAGAATGCCGATATACTCCATTATCAGAATGCCTGCCTTAGCAGGACAACAATATACACAGCATCATACCATCTCTCCAGTCCTCTGGAGGCATAATACTAAAGCTGTTATGGAAGAACATGTGATCAAATGGCAGCAGTAGGCATCAGTACAGTAGCTTAAATCCCAGATTGGAATGCACTGTTATAGGGCTATAGTACATCCACACCACAACATAGCACATGTGGGTGACAACAACAACACATGCAATGTTCATAGGGTCATAGGAGATTACTAGACTAAAGGCCAACAACACATAAAATCCTAGCCATTATTATACCATTTAAACACAAATCACTCTATCTATATGATAGAAAATAGTAGGGGTATGTGTATATGTATTTATGTGATTGATTTTTATTACAGACTGCCTCTTTCTATATGTGACATGTGCACCACCCCATGACAGAATTATCAATCACATATCCAGTGGTCTGGAGATGGCTTGCAGAGGGTAATGTAGGGGCTCTGCTTCATGATGTCTGTATGCATCTTTGAAGTGCTGATATCCTCAGTGTTCCACAGAAAGGATGTTATGTGGACAGAGGGAAACGGGATGTTTGATTCAGGGGTCTGTGTCAAATGTTATCCTCAGTGTGAATCAAATGAAAAGAGATTCAAAACATTATGCAAAGACTGTAATAGACTACCAACCACACTCCAGTTGACTGAGGTCATATTTAAACACCGCATCTCTGTAGGTATACAAGCTGGATTCAATACAACACAAGACTAGTGCCACCACAGATATCTAACTTTAACACTGTCAGACTGCACTTTATACAGGAGGACATCATCAGTGTATGTTGAGAAGATGATGTAGGGAAGAGTGTGTTACATAGATTTGAACTCACATCCTGGTATAAAATTGTCTGCAGACTAACAGTTGAATGAACACACACACATTCCCACTGACTGTTGTGAGATTGAAGCCCTATCTATCTAGTTGTAGAAGCTCAAGAACACAGTACATAATGCTGGTTCTACTGCAGGCATCCAACTTTAATGCTGTTGGAGTGCACTTTATAGGAGATGACATTATCAGTGTATGCTGAGAAGATGTTTCGGAGGAGTGTCTGACACAGATGTGGACTAACATGCCAGTGTAAAATTGTCTCCAGACTAATAGTTCAATGAAAAGACACACTCTCATGTCAACTTCAAGATTCGAACCTCTTCTTACCTCAGTTATGCAACCTTGAGAACACACTACTTAATGCTTGCACCTACACAGATGTCTGTGCTTAACTCTGTCAGAGTGTACTTCACAGGGGATAACATCATCTCTGTATGCTGAGAAGAAGATGTTGGGAGGAGTGTGTAAAATTGCTTCTAGGCTGATAGTTGTATGAACACACACACACACACACACACACACACACACACACACACACACACACACACACACACACACACACACACACACACACACACACACACACACACACACACACACACACACACACACACACACACACAAACACGTTGACTGCTGAGAGAGTAGAACCCATATCTATCTAGTTCCACAAGCTGCAAAACACAGTACTTAACACTAGCACCACCACAGTTACCTGATTTTAACACTGTCACAGTTAGCCACAAATAACTGGTATTGGTGTGTCTTTCCTACTGTGTGTTTTACCTCTGTTGGAATGGTACATGCTGGCAAGTATGTGATTAGGAATGCTGTGTTTAAGCCTTCATTTACCTATAACATTTGAATTTCATCCACCTCCAGCGCCGGCTTCCCACGAAGACATGCCAGGTGTATGTGTTATGCTTGTATTCCTCACGTCACGTATGTTGCATATGTAACATAATTGTCAACTCCCTGTTATAGAGGTTCTGTGGACCATACACATACAAGAACCCCTGGTAAGTCATTATCTGTAACATTGGAGTGAGATATAAGTGACATATATCATTAATGATATTCAGCAAGATGTATAAGATCATTTTCCTGACCTGTGTCATCTGTCTCTTCTTTTATCTCATCTACTTCCATTATCCTCCATCAATCTGTCCACTAATCCTGATGTGGAATCTGATATGTCTCAGTATGGTAGCATAGCTCTTAGCAAAATGGGCACAGATTTGGTGATACAGTCCAACCTATATTGTGACAGTCATCTGGATGAGGCTGTAGCCTCAGATGTGGAGGAAAACTTGTCCAGCCAGTCTGTCAATGAGAGGACATCAGATGGTGGACAGGATGAGGCCTTTGGATCATTGCCCCATGTTGAGTCTGCTAAGGATGTTAACTGTTCCCCACAACACGTCGATACTGCCCAGTGTAGCAGACGTATGTGTGTTCCTGGTGTGCATCGGCTCATTTCAGATGGTGTCCACCTACTCCTACAGGCAAATGAACATTCCCAGCAATGTCATGGACCTGACATCCATGCACTTGCCCATGCCACAGATCGTGTTGCACACCAGATGGGTGTGCTGCCTGAAGGACAGGAGCACAGACATGTTGAGGTCATGGCGTTATTGGCTGTACAGAATGAAAGCATGTTATCTGCTGCACGGTCCATCGAATCCCTGGCTGTGGCAGTACTACAGCAGTACCATAGTAGGAGTAGGGTTCTGAGTGCCCTGACTGTGCATAGCCAAGTGCCACATGGCAGAGACAGGACTGTTACCCATCAAGCATTGATGTTTATGTTGCAATGTGCATGCATTTTTGATCTGGCTCATCCAATGTGGGTCTAGCAATCAAGACCAGTGAGTCAGCATGCAGCGATGCTCCTTCCCACAGTGGGTCTCCATATGCTGGCAACAACCCATCAGTCTCCACTGTGGATCAACCTAGACTAAGTGATTCCATATGTGGTAGGGTAGACAGGACTGCAGTGTGAGCCACCAGCATGGGTGCTCTTGACTGCATTAAACTAACACTGACAGTTGATCCTGTCTGTCCTGTGCTGTCAGTCTTACCCTGTGGTGATGATGATTGCTGTGCAGACCACTGACAATGTTATCTGTCTATGGCTGTTGTGAAGTCTGATGCCACGGGAGTCTGACATTTTTACTAATCATAGGTGACCCCATTTAGTAGATTACATTTTATCCACACTTTACATTGATATATGTTGCTTGTGACATTGACAACAGTTCTGCATTATGCCCTGAGTTGGTTTCCTGTTTGTATCTTTTGATAGTGTTTAGATATGAATGAGTTTCACAGAGGTATAACCCCACTATGAGTCTGTATTTGTAACTGTGTCATTTGTGGCCTGAGTTGATAATCCATGTTGTGATAGATTTGTATATATTCATATTGTTTATATGTTAGAATTAAGTTAGATCTAATGTTCAATGTGTACATCTACTGGGTATTTGCCATTAGATGCAGTCTGTGCTGCTGTGGTAGGACAACACCTGAACATCAACATTTAATGTGTGTACTTCTTTATGTGTGACTTGTCATGAGTCAAAGGTGTGTGTCAGACACTGCTGTGTTGCCTGGGCCTGGACTTGTGATTGCATTTTCCATCACCCATGTTTGTTTCTTCTGTCCTCCTTTGTCCTCCTGCTCCTGTTCTGATAACAACAGAATGTCATCTTTAGACATATGGGATTCTTGGGGTAGTTCACCCACACCTGCAGCTGTAACATCATCATGTGTGGTTGTTAGCATATTGTGTGGTATTGTGCACACAGTAATCATCTGTGCTGTCTTTTCAGACATGTGTTGCAGTATAGCCCCCAAATGTGTACAGGCGTCTGAACTTAGCTTTCAATGCAATAAGGACACACTCTATGGCATTTCTTGTTTCTGCATGTGCTCTATTGTAGGCCACCTCTGCAGGGTTTGATGGCTCTCTGTTTTGCGTCATTAGCCATGGCTCAAGTGGGGAGTGGACACATATGCTGTCATCATGGACAATGTTGACAAGGATGTCCTTAGCTTATATCCTAGCTGCGTTCCTGTACTTACTTAGTAGCAATCCCTCAGGTATTCCACCTTGCTGGAATGCAGCCCTCAGATGACTTTGTCTCCATATGACAGCATCATGGACGTCTTCCTTCAGCATTCTGTGCTGTCTGCAAATATCTTTTGGAATCTGGCCCATAGACTTTAGTGAAATTTTACCATTCCCAGTATGGATGATTACATGCATAAAAACATTTAATTTTTCATTACTTAGGAGGAATGTGTGTGACCCTGCATGTTTCAATACAGCAGGTTGCAATTAAGTCACAAAGGAAATAAATTCCTAACAGAAATAATTGTTACTCCTTCACAGCACCAGCATGCAAAATATTTACTAGTTATTTGAAAGTATGCAAAATGAATGATCATAGTCTGTGCAGTAAGTCCAATGAACTGCATGTC
This sequence comes from Protopterus annectens, assembly GCF_019279795.1. Classification (NCBI taxonomy): domain Eukaryota; kingdom Metazoa; phylum Chordata; order Ceratodontiformes; family Protopteridae; genus Protopterus; species Protopterus annectens. The sequence continues at coordinate 165,895,301 of NC_056725.1, forward strand.
TTGGTAATTTTCTGTGGAAAAAAAATGTTAATAATTACAGCATCACAGGATGCATTAAATATTACTCTTCCAAAGTTAATAAAATACTCGTATCAGGAGAGCAGCTTCTAGAGGCAGTGCTGCTTTGTACACATCTCTCTGACTAGTAATGTCGAAAGAAAATAGCTATCACAATTGCACAGTGTTAACAAATACACAGCCCTATGTATTATTTTATCCTAGAAAATTCTGAGTATGAACAGTAGTAAATAATGAAGCTTAATTGCATTGCAATCCTCCATTGGAACAATTTATCTGCTACTGTGCAGGGTGATCTTGACTACCCCTATAGATAGGCTAACATTTTTATGTAAATTAGAGTAATATTTAAAAATGGTTCCTGATTTTGGCTTCGACATTTGTCTTTCCAACCAATATCTTTTGGTTTTGTCCAGAAGTCAAAAGCAAAGAAGTTGTGGTATGTTTCCAAAAAACTGCAAAAGACTTCTTATTAACATTATTAGCCACATTCAAAAAGCAAATTCTCCAGTGGAACACCATTGCAGAGAACACTGGTGTGGGTGATTTCTCTTCTTCCAGACTGTAATTCTCTCATCAGATGCCTGGCATCTGATGTTGGGCACTTGAATTACATTGGCTGACTCAATAATCCATGATGCTGTGAGGCTGCTTGTTTGAACACACACACACACACACACACACACACACACACACACACACACACACACACACACACACACACACACACACACACACACACACACACACACACACACACACACACACACACACACACATCTCTAGTGGTTGGAAAGCATTTCTGTAAGAGGGCAAATCAGTATTCCTGAAAGTGGTACAGTTGACTTTATGCACTCCGCTGAGTACATTGTAGATTACAAGTAGATTATCTCATGTCTATATTAGCAAATTGATGAAACTGAAATGCAAAATTCTTCAACACATGTGTGGAACTCACAGATAAGGGAAAAACATTAGTAGGCCAACTACACGCAACACACCAGTACAAACATTATGAAGTGGGGGGCTGTGTCCCCCACACCACCTAACTAAATAGACTAACTCCAAGATCACAGTACAGTGAGGAATAGGGCAAATTCACAGTGACGGCCAACTGATTTTTTTCCCTAGGAAAAAAAAAAATGGTGATCTGGCGGTTCAGTTACCCGTGAGTTCGACACAAAAGTGTCGATGAAATGGTATTCATGTTTCCGTTCCTTCGATTTGCTAATATAAACCCATTATCTCCATTGTGTTGCTTTTGGCAGTACATTCTGATTTTCATCCACAAAGTACTGAGTTTTAGAAGCATTTGTTTTGGCATATAGCAGTGGCTCACAGTAACCCAAAAAAGACAAAAAAAAAAAAAGAAAAAATGGAGGTGGGGAGGATATGCCCCTGCTTAACAGCCTAAATCTGTCACAGCAGTACTGAGTTCAGAATTCTAGCACCTCTTTTTGTTAAATAAAATGCATATGACTGCTGCAGCTATCAATGTGTTGCATCACAAATACCTTTTACACATTGATGTACTTTCTTATGAGTGATCCTTTTCTATTAATTAGTAAAGTTGAATGATGTGGAATCATAGCTGGAGGGGTGAAGCGAACAGGTTACTTGTATAATTAACAGTATAAACAGCACTGCATATCTCTCAAGATATACAGCTGACAGTGCAAATAACAATGCCAGTTTCCTTCAACATCATATAAGGTTTCAACTGACATCATGCAGTAATTTGTAAGTCACTTGACTTTGGATATGTTAGTATAGTTATGGAAATATTACTAGCAAACAACTAGCGGTATCTTCAGTGTAACATAAATTATGAGGATAGTGGCAAACCATGGCATTTTACACCATGCCCTATGTGTGACAATATGAATGTAAAACTGAACATATGAAAAACAAGTGACAGACCGTGATTAGTATCTCTACTGTAGGACATCGCGGATTAACAATTTTAGTGTCACTTTGTTACATTAACCTTGTCCCTTCTTATGTTGCTAATTATTAATTGATAAGTCATTTTGTTAAGCAGGCCAGCATCCCCAAAAATGTCAGGACACCACAAGGAACTACATGGGTTAAATTAAAGTATACACAAAGATACTATCGGTTTGAAGACCTCGTGGTACAACAGTAGTGCATCTGATTCCAGATCAAAAGGCTGCATCTTCAAATCATGTCTGGGTCAATTTCTTTGGGTGGGGAAGCACTGCAGCAGTTAGTGTTGTCACCTCACAGCACAATGCTCTCTGGTTTGATTCTCAGCTGGGGTACCTTCTTTGTGGAGTCTGCATGTCCTCTCTGCATTTACATGAGTTTTCTCCAGGTGTTCAGGTTTCCTCCAACATTCCAAAGACGTGTCTGGAGCCTTTCTCCCTAGGTCTCCGATGAAAATGGGATCTGCCATAGTCAGACTTCCCCATAAACGGATGTTAAATGAATAAACGAATGAGTTATTGCGGCACTTAAATAAGCCCTGAAATGTTTCAGCTCATGAATATCAAACTCTATGAACTGCTGTTGCTCTGAGTGATATATTCATGTGAATATAAATGCATTTACTTTGGTTGATAAAGTGTTTTGTCGATGGTGTGAGAAGTTGGCACACTCCTTGGAGATCTCATTCCACAGTCGACTATCATTATTTTGACTATTGCCTACTTTTGGTGGTTTCCCTTTGGTCATGTTTGTACAACCATAGAGTTACTATTGTAAGTAAGGGGGACTGGGGCAAAATCCTCCAGTTTGATGGATGTGTGGGTTGAGCATGTTTTTTTTGTATGTGAGTATGGATGCAGGTATGGTTTTGAGTATGATTATAAGTATGGTTCTAGTGCTTCTTTGAATGTTTGTTTGCAAAGTTTGCAGGTTTGCTGTGTGTTTGAATGGTAATGTTTGAATCAGTGTTTTATTAATATGTGCAGCATTATTAACAGTGCAGCATTTGGTGTGTGATTGTCATGGGTGGATGTCAAATATTTTTTGGCGTCAATTTTAGACGGTGAGGTGTGAGTGGTGCTTTCATTTATTTGATTCAGTGTGCTTCAGTATTACATGATTTCAGATGAATGGGCATTCAAAGTGCTGTTTGTTGTTTATGATGTATGCAGAGTCAAAGTGGTGTGTCCTTTATCTCTTTAAATGTGATTTCAACCATCTCTATCAGAAGCTGGAGTGCTCAGAAACTTGAAAATGATATGGTCGAAACTAAATGACTGAGTTTCCAAAAACTCAAAGCTTTTGAATGGAGAGCATGGTACAGTGAGGACTGGGGAATTTACCCTTTTCCCCACTGTAGTGAGATCTCAGAGTTGGTATATATAATATTCAAGGGGTTTGGGGGTGGAGGGGTGCTTTCTTGTAGAAAAAAGGTAGAGTTTTGTTGTCATTTGAAGTTCATGTTTTTGGAAACATGAACATATCTCAACAATATGAATTTCTAGCTTCTGAAAACTCTAGCTTCTGACATAGACCGGAATAATAAACATAATTTTTATAAGAAATCTACTATTGTACATGAAAGAGACCTTATGGAAAAGTTTTTAAATGACAAGTCTGATGAATTTAACTTCCATCCTGGATCTCAAACCCACCATGACTTTAAGGAACATGTTTATAGCTCTTTACAAGAGCTTATTTACGATTTTGGAAAGAGACTTATTGCTTATAAAAACACTAAGATGGATATAAGTTATCTGAATTATTGTCTGAAAATGAAGGTTGTACCTAAAGGCTTAAGATTCTTTAAGCTACCATTAGGCATTTCATATAATCTAAATGTTATAAATGAATTTAATGAGTTATTTGACAATTTTGGATGTACTTATATACAACTTTTGATAAAATTTCAACAAGAAAAAAGAACTTTTTTGGCAGATGAACTTGAGAATATGTATGTAACTATTACTAGTGACATTGATTTTGACACTTGGAAGGAACTGTTCAACAAACAATTCTATGTAGCTGATAGCAAAGTAAAGAGTATTTTTGAAAGAAAAAGTAACAAGTTAGCTAGAGATTTAGAGTCATACAGTTTGAATCGGGCTTACATATGGCCTAAAATGAAGAACAGTGAGGGAAGAACTTTGTTGAATTCACCTAGACCAGTACACACGGGTGCTAGTAAACATATAAAAGAATCAAATTTTCAGAGGGATCCACCACAGTATCCCAGGAACCCTCGAAAGCAATGGAACAGATACAAGAATTAACTGAATTATCCCACACCAGTGTCAGTGAAGTTTTAAGGGACAGATTACCAGCAGTTAAGGGTCCCCCTTTGATACCCTCGTCTGTACAACCTTGTACATATAATGAAGTAGAACAAAACAATCTTAAGGTTATGCAGACTCCTTATTACACACTTACCACATACAAGGGTTTCAATGTTTACAATTACACTGACGTGGAGGTTGATCAGCAGTTTATTCATGTTATGAGTAAAGGAATGAAATTTATCCCTACAGTATGTAGTAATGTATTTGACAACATCAAACAAGTGAAATTATTTTGTCGAAAATTAAATCTGGCTATTTTATTTGACAATAATGTTGATAAACAAGTTAGATCAGATATCCCATCTTTGTGCAAGAAAAGTACATTTATACCTAGTTCACATCCCTGTATTACGAATTATGAACAATTAGTGTGTAAGGATATATACAAATTACATAAGGATATAAGGACTAAGCATGAACAATATAATACCACTCAAATGAATTTAACATCTTTAGAGAGAGAATGTTTAAATAAAGTGATTTGTAACAGGGAGTTACATATTATGAAACCGGACAAAGGTGGAGGGATTGTTATTTTTCAGACAGACCTTTACAATTCCTGTATATCTGATATATTAAATCAAACAGATACATACGAACCTGTTTCCATCAATCAGATTAATATAGGACACCGACGTATTGATCTGATTATTGAAGAATATTTAATTGATAGTAGAATTACGAATGAAACATATATATTTTTGAAGAACGATTATCCTATTTTGGCCAAAATTGTGGGGATTCCAAAGATACATAAATGTTTAGATCATCCTCCCTTTAGACCTATTATCTCTGGTTCAAAGTCCAAAACTTTTAACATTGGGAGATGGATCGATAATCAACTTAAACACATTTATCAAACAATTCCCCACATAATGAAAGATTCTTGGAGTTTTTTAGGAAAATTAACTAATGATAAATGGAAAAGTAATCTTATCCTCCTAACTATTGATGTAATCGATCTTTTCTCAAGTATACCCAAAGATGAGGGTATAGAACATTTTTCCAACAGCTTGAGAAAACATTCTAACTTAAGTTGGGATAGAGTGTCCCTATTATGTGATATGATGGGACTAGTGTTGGAACACAATTATATTGCTTTCCAAGATGAATACTTTAAACAAATCAAGGGTGTTGCTATGGGAGCCTCTTGTGCTCCCATTTTTGCAAACCTTGTAATGTTGGACTGGGAGGAGGAAGTTGTATTTAAAAGCGAGTTTTACAATCACATAACATTTTACGCCAGATTTCTGGATGATATTTTCATTCTCTGGCATAGTTCTATTGAGAAATTACATGAATTTATGCAATATATCAACAGTTCCTCTCATTTTCTTAAATTTACTCATAGTACGAGTATTACTAACATTCCATTTTTGGATGTTATGATAGGACTTGGCAACAATGGTTTTACGTCAAAGATTTATCGAAAACCTACATTTTCAAATGATTATTTATTCTTTACTAGTAACCATCCAAAGTATGTGTTTAAAAATATAGTCAAAGGCCAGTGCATTCGCGTGGCTAGAATGTCTTCAACAGCCACTGTAATGTCAACTGAACTTGATGTTCTTAAAAATGTATTCCTTATTCGAGGCTACCCATATCAGATGTTAACAGATGTAACCCAGTATGTTTATAAGGAATGGGGGAATAAATATCCCCCCTTATTGGGTAATTATGAGGATAAAATGGATGTCGCTGATAAAGAACCCTATTGTTTTAACAGAGCGTGCATTCTAACTTATACACCTCACACTCATTATATTCAGGACATTTTACGCCATCATTGGGATATAATTATGGCTACCAAGTTAGATCAGATTGTGGGATGCGAACCAAAATTTATTTATAAGACGGGGACAAACCTTAAAAGATTGCTGGAAAATGACAATAGATCTTTAGACAAATCAAATATGTTTAAGGGAACGAAAAAATGCGGAAGGTGTAAGCAATGCTGCCATATAAATGAAGACAGACACATTAAATTAAAGGACATGAACTCTACTTATATTAAATCAAAAACTGGTAATTGTAACACAAGCCAAGTGGTTTATTTGGCGTTATGTGTGGTTTGTCCTGCCTATTACATAGGCAAAACTGAACGCCCCTTAAAAAAGCGTATATATGAACATTACTATCATATAAAGAAAATGGACACTAAAAACGCTCTATATAGACACATACAAGAACAGGGGGCTGAACATAAATTTTGTTTTACTATACTAGACCAACTGAAGAGTCCAGTATTTGGTGGCAACTGGAAGATGCGCTTAGCTGCATTGGAGAGTAAATGGCAGATAGTTTTGGATGCCACTAGACCCCCCGGTTTGAATGAATACATAAGTATTAAACCATTCTTGGCACTATCTTAATAGTTATATATTAAACAGTCATGTCATTTAAACTAGTTTATTGTTAAAACTAATATTGTGTTGGCATGCTGAGTCCTTTTAGCACAACAGCTGAAGAGCAATTATCTATTATTATTATGCAAGATAATTATGTATGCTTTTTATTATAATAGAGTTAATTGTTATATTAGTATTTGATACAATCATTTTTATGTGTTTTAAAATGAGGTTTTAAAATGAAGGAAAAAAGGATGGTATAAACTCACACTGTTATATGAAATTGAGGTATACACCTTTTAAAGTTTTGGCGTTTTTTTACTAATTGATGTAAATATGATTATAAAAACTGCTTAGAAGCTTGTTTGTATTAGTTCTGAAGAAGGCTGAATTGTCCAGTCGAAAGCGCTTAACTATTGTGGATTAAACTTAACTTATTTTACACTCTCCGTGTACGAGCTGCTGTTGTTTTTCGGTTCCTTATCAGTTGGATTGGTGGCATACATGTTGAAGCTGAATTATTCTGCATAAATTGTCTTTATACAATATTATAATTACAGCTAGTAGTATAATGCATTTTCAAATGTTGCTACCTACAATAGAATTCACTTGTCACTTAATATGTAAACGTAAAAGTTATGATAAACAAGCAGTTGAAAATTACATTTAGTCAATTTGAAATAAATAAAAAGGAGAATTCTGCTCACTGTTCACTTCTTACTATCAGCTTTCAATGACCATGTGTTTGAGTACATCTACAGTACACTATCCATAGCTGCAGTAGGTATCATAGTTTTAATCTAATTGGATAAACTCGAATGCTGCTTGCACTAAAACCAGTATTAATTAAGATCTAAACATATGTAAACCATTGAAAGATGAGATATATTATACATAACATTTATGCTTTTAATGCAGTAATTT